>NC_084828.1:60385326-60688356 GCF_033115175.1 Lepus europaeus
GTTTCATTCTGTTATTTTTAGACCTACTATGGGAGGTAGAAGGAAAATCTGTTTTATAGTCACTTTATATAGAAAAATTAGCACTATGTATAATAAAGAGGTTTCAACAAATATATGATTGATATATACTTTTAAAATAAAATAACATATTCATAATTTAATTAATATTAGTGTGCACATAATGTAATTTCATGAAGAAACAGTTTTAGCCTGGCATTTAGTTTTAAATATGTACATATGTAGCATGTATACTTCATTCTGCAAGCATTTTCAGTCTGGTTAAAGGTCTGCCACTTTCAAAGAAGAATATTTATGGTAGTTATAAGACATAGGTTTTTTTTTTAGAGATGGATATGGCTTTAAATATGAATAATGCTTTTAATATGTCTAAGAGTAAGATGTAACATATAAATGGATTTACCCTTTTAGATACATCTACTTGACAGAACTTCAGTGGATGCTAGCTAGTGTTCAAATGAAGCTTCTTTGAGAAACGTCTGTTTAATATAAGATTAAACTGCTGTTCTTATCACACCAGAATGGCAAATACTAAGTATCTGTGTATTCAAACAACCTCTGTACCTGCTAAGTTATTTATCACTTTGCTGATAAGATACATAAAAGAAATGATAAAACATAAAAAAAGCAGAGAGTTTCAGGGTATAGTTTGTAGATTATCATTTTTAAAATGTCATTAAAATATTACATTATTTGCTTGATTTTTATGGACTATAAATTCTTACAGATTCTAGACTGCAAAAACTTTGCACAAAGGCTCAAGAACTTGAGCATTAGGTCAAAGTGTCAGCTTGCATTCTAGCTTTTGCCGCTGTTCTCTTGTTTGTATATTGAGGATAGCAATACCTCCAAAATTATTTTATATTGATATTCAAGAAGGTAAAGAGTATATACGGTGCTTCTCAATGGCTGGCAATATTGGATTCTCAACCAATAATAATTAATATGAATGACATTTTCAGTAATCATAATATAATAATATCGATGCATTTACCTCCAAAAACTCATGAAATATCTCATTTTACTGATTTAGAAATGTACTTCAGTTCCATCTGAATATAATTTGGGTTTCTATAACAAAATCAGAAAGTGTATTTTATTAGGAGATTTCATAATCCCAAGATTGTCAAGTAACCTTTTGGTTTTATTAACTCAGGAAAATTGAAGCAAAGTAGTAAATTAAAAAATAGCAGTGTTAAAAGGTGGTTACCCCAAGCAAGGAAACCAACAAAAAACTTCACATATTTTAAAATTGGGACATATATAATTAACTCTATTATTCTATGATATTAGCATTTTAAATATGTCTGTTTAATTGAAAATATTACACCTTGGAAAGAGCAAAAAAAATTTCAATTATTGTAATGTAGTAATTTTCATGACCAAATTATGATTTTAAATACAAGGCACATTTTCAATATAAATTGAAATTCAATAGAGGGAGCTCCACTGCTTTCATTTTAGGAGCACAGTGGGATGCTTCCATTTATTATGATTTCATAGTGACCTCTAATTTAGTAGTGAAAATTATAAAAACCTTCAATTTTAATATTAAGGATGCTTGGAAATCAAGTAATATCTTCCTCCTATTTATGATATCCATAGAAATGCTTCTTAAATATATTTGATGTTTTAAAATCCCTAGTTCTTATTTCTTTATACCTTTTGGATAATAAATCACTGGAAGAAATTAAAATATGTATACTCTCAAGAAACATACTTTAATATAGTAAGGTAACAAAGGAAAGCAAAGTTTTTTTTTAAATGATAAAGTAATACATGTTTCGATTCTAATTTTGTGGTAGCTAATAAATTCAACTATTATATATTTGAATAGTGGAGGAAAATAGCTAATATTTTAGTAATAACTCTTCTTGGATTTTTAAACAGATGACTATAGATTTCTAGATAGAAATGTCTATTCTTGCACTTTCCTCTTTTATTTTTCAACATATTACCTTGACTTTGATCATTCTATTTTCATCATCTTAACAGTTGTTACTTTGTCCTTTAATTTTACTGTGATAAAAAATGTTGGGTTTTTAGGTACAAAAATTGAAATTTTTTGGAACAAATGCACTACATTGAATTAAAAAGCTGAGTGGTTTTAAATGTATAATGTATCTTCTAAACTATTCCTATATAAAGCAGTAATATTCTATTCTATATGTGATTCTGAGGATTTCTTTACCTTTTAAGAGATTTAACTTTGTAATAGAAATATTGTGCCT
This sequence comes from Lepus europaeus, assembly GCF_033115175.1. NCBI lineage: Eukaryota > Metazoa > Chordata > Mammalia > Lagomorpha > Leporidae > Lepus > Lepus europaeus. The sequence goes on from NC_084828.1 coordinate 60,387,576, forward strand.
TGTATTTTCTTTACAGCTCAAAAAAAATCTAAGATTCAAGGATACAACTTGATTTAGGAAAATAATATGCACACACACTTGTTTAGCTTTGAATCAATATTAAGCAGTAATTTTACTTGCAGTTCCATTAGAAAAAATTTAACTCATGATCTTCATTTTGAAATTGAAAATTGAAATGATCTAATTGAGTTCTGCAGAAAGTTAGATAATCCCATGCAATGTACTTGCTAATTCATTACTAAAGTGCTATCAGTTAAAGAATAACTCAGTTCACTGGCATAGTTAAGAATTGTCAACACAGCTTACCAATATTTCATGTTAGGATTAGGTTAATATCTGCCTTTGTGGCAACACTGGGGAAGCAACCTGGAAATGGATGCCTATAGCTCATTCATCACAGTTTAAACAAAGCATAATCTTAAATATTCCTAAAAATTAGTGCTGATTTTGTTGTGCTACTTTCCACTATGTGTGTGAGTTTGAACATATGGCTTCTGTAGCCAAACTGTAGTTTTAAAACCAATGTCTCCACTGTTTTCCAAGCTGTGTGACACTAGCAAGTTGCTTAACCTCTCTTCTGTACTGATCTATGCAGTGAGGACCATAATACCTACCTTGTGGGGTTGGTGGGAAAGTTAAATAAATTAATATACATAATGCATATTTTCACAGCTTGTAGTAAACTTTTTAAAATAAAGACTTATTTACTTATTCTGAAAGAGGTACAGAGAGGGAGAGAGGGAGAGAGGGAGAGAGGGAGAGAGGGAGAGAGAGAGAGAGAGAGAGAGAGAGAGAGAGAGAGAGAGAGAATGAATCTTTTATCCTCTGGGAGACTCCCCAGATGGCCGCAATGGCCAGCACTGGGCCAGACTGAAGCCAGGAGCCACGAGATTCATCTGGGGCTCCCACATAGGTGGCAGGGGCCCAAATACCTGGACTATCTTCCATTGCTTTTCCCAGGCCATCAGTAGGGAGCTGGATAGGAAATGGAGGAGCTGAGTCTTGAACTGCGTCCATATGGGATGCCAGCATTGCAGGCGACAGAGTTCCGCCTCCAAGTAAGCTCTTATGGTAAAATTTAGACTCAAGTGTTTAATCTCAGGTAATCTTTCCTAGAAAATATGACCATATTGCCAACCTACTTCCATAGATGCATTAAGATGAGAGGTTAGATTGTTCAGAATTATAAAATTACCAGCTATACCTCCTCTTCACGCCAGTATTTCTTCTATTCAAGAAATGGAATATCAGTGAGAGTGGTTTCATATTATTTATTGGGCATAACCTTGAAATTTCTCACAAATCATTCACAAACTCCAAGATTTTATCCATTAATTATTAGTGTCATACTCATTATGAAACAGGGTTGTATTGCAATAATGAAGTTGAAATCAAGACGTAAATATAAATTTAAGACTATAGATGAGATGCATTGCAACATATGCTTCACAGTGTCTGAGAGCAGTTGTTTTCCAGCATTAATGTGGATGGGCCACAGATAATATATGAGAACAAAAATGTGTGTACTTAGCAGACAAACTAGTGTAGATTCAGAGTAACTTAGGGCTCAGTGATCATATTTTAAGAAACTGAATAAAGGATACGTAGCTGAATGTGTTTCTCAAACCACTTGTGTATCCTCCCTCTCATTTTTTCTCTCCTCTGCCATCAAAATGTTAGAAGCTATACATTGAATCTCATCACTGCTTTGCTTAAAATATTTCAGTGGCTCCCTAGTATTGTTGGGGTAAATCATAAATTCTTCATTGCAGCACGGAAAGGTTTTACATTCCTCAACACAGTCTTCCTTGGAATTCCATGTTCTGACCATACTCTAAATGTGCCATACCCTATGTGATCCCTGGGCTGTTTTTTTCACATCTCTTAGTCTACAACATGTGTTTGTTCATGCTGTCTGCCTTTATCCTCCCATTGCCTGAATAATTTGTACTCCCATCCTTCAGAGCACAGTTTAGCTGACCGTTCTCCCAGGAATACTTCCCTAAACCCTCTAGGATGCCTGTCCTCTGAGTTCCCAGAGTTCATTTCATATATTGCCTCTTTGCTTTTGTTTCTCTCTTTAATGGATTCTTTTGTTCTTTTAGAGCCCCCTAGACATTTAATGTTGTTTGTTTATTGTGAGCTCATCCAGATAATTATAGTAATTTATTTTTAAAATTGTTGACTTCTGAAGATACAACAATTCTACTTTCTTGACTAGTTGTAGGCACACATTCAAAACAGTTATTGAATTACTGGGATATTTTTATTTCTCTTATTTTTAATTTGTAGATTAAAACTGTGGACTGAGGGAGGATGACACAAGTATCATAGGAAAAATTTCATGAGCAAGTTGTTCGGTTATGCAGGTAGTATTTAGTATATTTTTAACACAGTAAATAAATATGTACTATGGGTGGTGCCTTAAATCCTATCAACAGTAAAAAGTTAGAAGTTGAAGAGGAAGCTGGTGTTGTGCTATAGGGGGTTAAGCCACCACCTGCCATATTGGCATCCCATATGAACACCAGCCACCACCTGCCATATTGGCATCCCATATGAGCACCAGCCAGTTTGTGTCCTGAATGCTCCATTTTCCATCCAGCTCCCTGCTAATGTGCCTAAGAAACCATTGGAAGATAGTTCGAGTACTTTGTCTCCTGCCACCTGCATGGAAAACCCAGGTGAAGTTCCTGGTTCCTGGTGCCAGTGGTCATTGCTGTCATTTGTGGAGTGAACAAATGGATGGAAGATTTTCTGTCTCTCTGTCTCACCTTTACTGTGTGTAGTTCTGCCATTCAAATAAAAGATCTATTTTTTTAAAAAAATATAAATACTTTGGAAAAAATCTGTTGTTATATTTTATAAAAATACTATCTATTGAAGAACAATCTTAAAATTGTGTTATAAACCTAAAAATGAGAAAAATATTGAACATTTCATTTTTACTGAAAAATTGAAATTGTTCTGTTAAAACTAACATGCAGTTTTAAAAACCAGAACTTTATTGATAAACACAGAACAAAATTCAAGTCATCATAGTATCTCATGTGATAACTGAAAAAATATTTTTTAGGTTTTCTATTATCTCTTCTCTGGACAAAATAACTGAATTTCTATAACCATTTTACTTAAATAATTTTGTGTAAGCCTTGATTCTTTTTTTTTTTTTAATTTAACCTTGGATGTTTTCCAGTTATTCAGAATTTTAATTTCTTTTTTTTTAACTTTTATTTAATGAATATAAATTTCCAGTGTACAGCTTATGGATTACAATGGCTTCCCCCTCCCATAACTTCCCTCCCACCCGCAACCCTCCCCTCTCCCACTCCGTCTCCCCTTCCATTTGCATCGATTCATATTCAATTCTCTTTATATACAGAAGATCAATTTAGTATAAAGATTTCAACAGTTTGCACCCACATAGAAACACGAAGTGAAACATACTGTTTGAGTACTAGTTATAGCATTAAATCAAAATGTACAGCACATTAATGACAGAGATCCCACATGAGGAGCAAGTGCACAGTGGCTCCTGTTGTTGACCCAACAAATTGACACTCTAGTTTATGGCGCCAGTAACCATCCTAGGCTGTCGTCATGAGTTGCCAAGGCTATGGAAGCCTTCCAAGTTTGCCGACTCTGATCATATTTAGACAAGGTCATAAAAGACAGAGTGAGGATAGTAACCAATGATCCTAAGAGTGGCATTTACCAGGTTTGAACAATTATACAGCATTAAGTGGGGAAGAGGACCATCAGTACACACAGGTTGGGAGTAGAGCCATTGGTGGTAGAGTAGAGGTTATGATTACAAAGGAATGAGGCCCAAGTGCACTAGACAGGGCATAGAACAAAGGACAGAGTCATTATTAGAGGAGCTAAGAAAGGTGCTGTCTAAGCTACAATTAAGTTTTCTGATTGAGAGGCAAATAGAACCTGATAGAAGGGGCTTGATAATAATCTGGTGGGCTTTAGGCCTTGTAAATTCAGAGGCCCAGACCTATCTATCTCTTCACATGGGGTATATCCTAAGGGAGGTGTGAACCTCCTAGGGGAAGGCACTCTGTTGACTTTCATTACTTGGCTGGGCTGGGAGGAGAGCTGGCCAGGTAAAGGCAGGGGGCATCTCTAACAAGAAATTTACAGTTCTGCCTGCAATGTTGCTGACCCTACTTGACCATCCCCTCAGCTGCAGTGGTCACTTTGGAAGTTGGGCTGAGTGAAGGGCTTTTCAGCTTAGAGCCAATAAGATCTGTGGCTCTGACCTGGGCATCCTTCGACTCCAGGGCAGGTCCATTTCCAGTGATCCAACTCTTGGTAGAGCTGCCAGGGCTCTTCACAAGCTGACTTCTGCTGAAGCCCAGGCTTACCACATTGAAAGCCACTGCAGTGGACTGGCCTGTTGGGTCTCCTTGAGGGCAGATCACTGTACAGATCAGCCATTAATAGGCCTGCCACCCATTGCTTCTGATGCCTAGCTTTCTTTTCCTCCTGGTTTGTGTTAAAGCAGACCAGAGGATGCAAGTCAAGGGAGTGCCCGTATCCCATCTCTAATCTTCGGTGGCCTGAACTAAAGTCTATAGTCACAGGCATGTTCTGTAGTAGTTTTTCTAAGGTAGACAATGCCCATGAGGAAAATTATATTCTCACTTTAAAACTTTCTTTCCCTTTGGTCTGAAAGGGAGGTTTTTTCTACTTACTGTATACTTCGCTGATGGCGAAGTGAATCTAGCTATGAGATTATTATTTAAGTTCTTATTTTGGCTATGCTATTACAGAAAAATGTTAGCCATCTCTTTTATAAGGTCTAAAGATTAAATTGTGCATCCTACAGATTCCTTCATAATAGAATTAGTTTCCTACCTTGAAGAGAATAGAGAAATGAAAGAACACGTTGGGCTTAGAATAGAGAAATGAGGGAGCAAGTCCTAGATCACTTGCTGACAATAGCAATATTACATGAATACTTAGCAAACCGTTTCAACCATTAGATTACAACTTAAGAAAACATTTACCAGAAGGTCCAATGCCTTCTATAAATTTTAAGAATCATGTATTTGAAAACACCCCTTAAATATCTAACATGGTGTAATTTGTTTAGCCAGTAAACTTAAGCACAACCATCTAAAATGTTTTTAGTTTCTTTCTACCAACAAGTTTAAAACATATGATACACAGATTCAGGTCACACAAATTCAAATGTATCTTTGATTGATTTTAGCAGCCTTCAGGAACTCCTAGAACCCGAATGTTGGGTTTTTTAATAGTATCCTGTAGATTCCCGACAATATTTTTTAGATTTCTAATTTCTTCTTCTTTTCTTTGGTTTGCCTGTTTCCTTTCCTGTTCTCTGTCTTCTAAGTCTGATATTCTCTCTTCTGCTTTGCCCATTTTGTTTTTAAGGCTCTCTAATGTGTTTGTCATTTGATCTATTGAATTCTTCATTTCATTATGATTTCTCATCACTATCACAGTTTCTTGTTCCACTAGTTGTTTCATTTCATTTTGATTCCTCCTTAATATTTCATTTTCACGAAAGAGATTTTCTATCTTGTCCATTAAGGATTTCTGTAGTTCAAGAATTTGTTTTTGAGAACTTCTTAATGGTCTTATCAATTTTTTGAGATCCGCTTCTTGCATTTCTTCTATCTCATCATCTTCATAATCTTGAATTGGGGTGTCTTTTTCATTTGGGGGCGTCATAGTGTCTTCCTTGTTCTTGTTAGCTTGGTTTTTGTGTTTGTTGTTTGGCATGTTGGAGATATTTGGTTTCTTCACTGTGGTGTTTTTTCTTGTTACACTAGGCTCTATATGAAGTGGACTGTCTGCTTTCAGTGGAGCCTTAGAGGCTTGAGATGAGTGTGGACTGAGAGCTGTGTTTGGTTCCTCAGGGTTGAGGGTGTGTCAAAGATGACACTCCCAGGTTAGGTGTGGTAAATCTCTCTTTCTTTTTTTGACTCAAAAGGGAAGTAATTCCACACAGCTGAACGTAATTGGAGGTAGTTAGCAGGCAAATGATATACCCACAGGAGCCAGAGATCAGAAGCTCTTTCCCAAAGACCACACAGGGAATCTGTGCTGCCCTCAGTGTGGGCTCCAATTCTCCTGCAGTCTCCCACTGGGTTGCCAAGTTAGATGCTAATCTCCTGTTATTTCACCCCTCCCCCCAGAGTCAGGTTTTTCTGCTAGGCTCAGGGCCGGTGCAGACCTGAGGTCGCCCTGCTTATGACGTATGTCCAAAATGGCGCCTGCTCTTTGTCCTGCTCGCCTTTGAGAGGTGAGCGGAGAGAGAGAAATTCGTGTCCGTATCGGTCACTTTTTTTATTTTTTTCCTCTCTCTCTTCTAGTTAGCCTGGTGAATTTTTCCCCATGGAGTTTCAAGCCTTGTTCCCTCTAACCTCCTCTTTCCGCTTGCCCGCTGGTGTCTCGGGCTATTGAGGTTCGGCTCACCTCGCGTTCCAGTGCTGGTGTGTTGAGTATGCCGCTGGTGTCCCGAACTTGGGCTCCCATGCTCTCCACGCACGTACACTGTGAATCACTAGTTCCGGAAGAGTTTCCTCTGCTGTTTCATCCCCTACTCTTCCTTGACCCTGCAGTATCTCCGCTTATATTAAACTGTCTCTCCCCCGGACTAATAGTGTGCTCCCTGCCTATTCCGCCATGTTGCCGCTCTCCTCCCAGAATTTTAATTTCTATATCATGGTTTTACTCCATTGTTCTCCATCGATAATCTTGTCTATATTTACTTCTTTGGTCTGAGAGTCAAACTGTCTCCTAAACTTGTACTTAGAAATTCTAAGATTTTTCTAGATTATTATAAAGGTACTTTCTGAATAAATCAATATAAGCCCTACCCACTATCAGAAAGCTCCCATCTATTGAAAACTGCTGCGTTCTATGCAATGTAGTATCCACTAAACAAAAGAATGACTATTTGTGTACACAATTTTAAGCTTACAAAAAAATCTGTGCTTCTAGTTTATTTTTATTTTTAAGTAACACAATTTCATCATGTTTTCAGTCTTTTCAAGGTAGGACTCAATACACTATTGTTTATATCTTCAGAACAAAGAGATTATCAAATAAAGCATATAAATGGACCTCTCTCTTTATTTAAACATGCAGAGTCAGTTTGCCCATATCAACAACCTCTCAAGATTCGGGGTTAATCAAGTATGCTCCATGATAATTTTTAAAAATATATATAAATCTTCTACTACATGGGAAAATGTTACCCATTTCTGTGACAAATATTGTGTGGATTATTGGATTTTTGGCCTCTGATATTGGCTTCAGGTTAGCAATGTGTAACCCAACAAAATATTACTCCCCAAAACATAAAAAATAATTTATGAATAAAAGTCTCCATTTACTGTGGAGCTGCAAATTTTCATCATTGACAATCCTTGTATAAGTCTATGTAAACAGGGTTAGAAAGTTCAGTTTTATGACCATAGATGGGATTCCAGTAATGGAGAGCACTGTGTTTTATAAAAGCCACGGAGGATAAGTGAAGCTAAAGGGAACAGCTTGTACTGGTGAGGAAAGGGACTTTTCTTCAGAGAAAAAAAAGATAAGACTAGAAGCCAATGTGAAATGGGACTTACTTGTTTAAAAAATTACTGCAAATTGTGTGGACCAGGGTCACTATGCTATAAAATAAAAATTTTTCCTGGCTTGTTCTGACACCCAATTGATGATACCTTCTAGTAATTTCTAATTTGAAACTCTTCCATCAATATTAATACTCAATTAATTTCTTCTCCTTAAAGAAGTAGAGCAGTGGATAAGAAAAAAAGAAAAAAAAAACTTCCTGTAGGGAAATTTTGATGCAAAGCCATCTTGGAATATAGAGAATTATTGATCAAACAGTGTTAAATTCTGACAGCAGATGTGAATTCATGGTTCTTTATCAAAATTTAAGAATTCTAGAGAAACTCGAATTCAGTTAAGTAATGCCATAGAATATCATTTAATAATAAAATATAATATACCTATTAGTCTTCAACTGAATGACTCTATAAATATACTCAGACTTTTAGTGAAAACTGAATACTTGTACATCTAGGTTCAGTCCCAAATGTGAACCAGTGAGACTCTAGGAAAATATTTTTGAAGCTACTTCTCCACAGATGGATGGGCCAAATAGTGTTGAAATATCTGCCTTAACCCTGGCCATTGTTAGACCTGAGAAAAGACTTGGGCATTGAGCACTTATTTGCTTATCTCCACCCTAACAGATTGCAAAAGAAGTTAAAACTACAGAAATGAGCATAACATAAATTGAGTATAACTCAAATTCTGAAGAGGGAGGTCTGGTTGGAAAAGAAATCTGGAGGAAGAAATGAATATTAGAATAACAGAGTGAGGAAAATAGAAGTGAATCAATGAAATGTCTTTGGTTAGAATAGATTCCTCTGCATCTGTTTTAAATTAAGCCTACTATGGTTCATGCATGGGCCAACTGAATAGAAATAGCCAAGGCTACATAGTCTGAAGATTTGGTCCTAATTATCGGTTAACTCCTTTGCTTTATTCACACATAGAACCAAACTATCTATCCTCACTGGCTGGGGCCATTAGTCCCCCAACTAGTTTTACAACACATTTCTCTACACCCTACCTTCTGATTTGAATTCCTCTAATTCCTCTATTCTTTAAAAAAAAAATTATTTATTTATTTTGAAAGGCAGAATTACAGAGAGAGAGAGGAGAGAGAAATGTTCCATTTTCTGGTTCACTCCCTAGCTGGTCGCAACTGCCTTGCTGTACCAGGCCGAAGATAAAAGGCAGGAGCTTCATCTGGATCTACCATGTGGATGTAGGGGCTCAAACACTTGGGCCATCTTCTGCTGCCTTTCCCATGTAGGGAGCTGTAGCAGAAGTGGAGCAGGCAGGACACAAGCCAGTGCATGTATGGAATGCTGGCATTTGGAGGTGGCAGCTTTACCTGCTGTGCCACAACACTGGCCCCACAGACCATGCTGCTTGACAGACTAGACTTGGCCCTTTAATTGTATCAGAGTAAATATATATTTTTAATTGTTTTCTTTGTGAGTTGTGTGTTTTTTTTTTCTTTTAAAACTTAAAATGAAATAGAAAGCATGTTTTTTTTGAATTTTTTTTATTTAGTAAATGTAAATTTCCAAAGTACAGTTTATGTATTAAATGGCTTTCCTCCCCTCATAACTTCCCTCTCACTTGCACCCCCCATCTCCCGCTCCCTCTCCCATTCCATTCACATCAAGATTCATTTTCAATTCTCTTTATATACAGAAGATCGATTTAGTATATATTAAGTAAAGATTTCATCAGTTTGCACCCACAAAGAAACAGAAAGAGTAAAAACACTGTTTCAGTACTAGTTATAGCATTACTTCACAATGGACAACACATTAAGGACAGATCCCACATGAGAAGTAAGTACACAGTGACTCCTGTTGTTGACTTAACAATTTGACATGTTTTTTCTATCAATTTAGACACATTTATAAAAATCACACCTTAGACACCAAACACAAATTAAGGAATTATCAAATAACTAGTATTGATGTATTACTTTTCCTAGCCCAGTTTCTAATGTTTACAATGCTATCTTTCTGAACTTAATTCTTTTTTTTTTAGAGATTTTCTTTTTTTATTTAAGATTTATTTATTTTACTTGAAAGTCAGAGTTACACAGAGAGAGGAGAGGCAGAGAAAGAGAGAGAGGTCTTCTATCTGATGGTTCACTCCCCAATTGGCTGCGATGGCCAGAGCTGTGCTGATCTGAAACCAGGAGCCAGGAGCTTCTCTGGATGCAAGGGCATGAGGACTTGGACCATCTTCTACTGCTTTCCCAGGCCACAGCAGAGAGCTGGACAGGAAGTGGAGCAGCTGGGTCTCGAACCGGCGCCCATATGGGATGCCGGCGCTTCAGGCCAGAGCATTAACCTGCTGCGCCATGGCACCGGCCCCTGAACTTAATTCTGTAATGTGAAAGCAGACATCAAAGGTAGCATGAGGAAATTACTCACTAAAAATTATTTTTACCAATAGTTTGAATTTCACTCTGCTTAATATCATAGTCAGTGTTGATGATTTTTTTCGAATTGATGAGTTTGTAGTTTGCCTTTTCTTTTTATTCCAGGTCATTTTATGAATAAGAATTTAGAGATTTATCCATAAGAGAAACGAAATAACTGAGGAGTCATCATATTTTCCACAGCAGTATGTAGTGGTCTTATAGGCCAAGCTTCCAAATAAGATTGCTATAGGGAATGGCAGGCAGAAATAAAAATAAAATCAACAATCCTTCCCACTCACCAAACCAAGTCAAACAAACAAACAAAAAAACCAATGAAACCATCAAACAAAGCTTTGAACTACCTCAAACATAAGATCATCTTTTACTTCTCATTTTCAGCTGGCTATTTACTTTGCCTTCTGGAAATATTGCTCAATCTGTTTGCTTTTTCTTCTAGATGTTTGTAGGATAAGAATGTTCTAACAAAAAAATGCCCATTAATTCTCACAATAGAACTAGTGTGCACTTGTTAAGTAACTATATTTTTAAATATGGTTGCTTCATAAGTAGAAAAATAAAAAAAAAAGAAATTAAGAAAATAGGCCTTGTGTTAACAGCCCTTGCATTTTCTTACTTAGTGATTGAATTGGAAAACTTTGAAAAGTGAGTGTTGGTTTGTCATTGCTGATTCAGTAATGTTTGCCAAGATCATTGTCAAGTTAATAACAGTAACCAGGAACTTTCCTTCTTTGTTAGGATTGGCTATTGTGACCAATGGCAAACTGAGGTGGAGGAACACTGGAAAGGGAGCCAGAGATTCAGGTTTTGGTTCTGCATTTACCAGAAGCCCTGTGTATATTCCTGTTTTCTGTTGCTTTTCTTGTTTGATGATAACTTTTTAGACTACACCGATTCAACTACTTTCCATGTCATTGTGAAGGTTGTGTGACTTTGTTCCACATGGTCATTACATTGTCTCTTTTTTGTATACATTTGTATTTTTTTGTTCTCATGAGTATGGGTTACCAAGAATTAACCATGTAACATTTTACAGACTGAGATTTTCCAGTCACAGGAGATCATAAATAAAATAATTTTGGCAGAAATTAAAAAATAGAATATAGGAAAGCACTAACAGTACATACTATTCTAACAGCTACACAATTTTTAAAAAAAAATTATTTGAAAGGCAGAGCTACAGAGAGAAAAAGGGAGAGATAGATAGAGAGATAGAGGAGGAGGGGAGAGAGAAAATATGAATCTTCCATCCACTGGTTCACCCCCTAAATGACTACAAAGGCCATGGCTGGGCCAGGAGGAAACTGTGAGCCAGGGGCTTTCTCCAGGTCTTCTAGGTCTGTGCAAGGGCTCAGGCACTTGAACCATCCTCCACTGATTTCCCAGGCATATTGGAAGAGAGTTGGATTGAAAGTAGAACAGCTGGGATTCGAACTGGTGCCCATATGGGATGCCAGTGCTGCAGGCAGCAGCTTAACCTGTTATGCCACAACACCAGCCCTGCACGTTTTTATACTCTCTATATTAACTTCCACATGTAAAAAATATCACAGTATTTGTTTTTCTTTGGCTTATTTCACTTACCATAATGATCTCCAGTTCCATCCAGTTTGTTGCAAATATCAGAATTTCATTCTTTAAATAAGCAATATTTTATCATGTATATATACCACATTTTCTTTATCTAGTAATGAATAGATGGACATCTTGATTGATTTCATATTTTGTTATTGTGAATAGACAAGGAGAGATATAACCTCTACCTTAAAAATGAACCAACTTTGCTTAAGAATATAACATTACATTTCATTTCATTTCAGTCTCTGTGTTTTAAATAAAGAAATAGAGATAGTAGATTTTGTTCAGAGAGTAACAGCAACAATGATTAAACATTACATATTTAAACCTTAAAGCATATGGCTGTGTATGGAATGTTTAAGGTCTATAGAATGAAGGAATAAAGGTTGAATTGATATCTGTGGTGTTAATGCTGGTCTATCACCACATGTTGCTGTCCCACACCTCAAAACAACATTCATTGCTGCAAGAAAGAGCTGGTTTCTAACTTTAAATTTTCTCCTTTTGAAGAAAACTCAGGAACCACTACTTCTGACAGTATTACAAATGTTATAACTGCCTTTCTGTCTTGCATGTTTGATATCTATACCATATTCAAGGTAGAGATTTCCTGACGCCCATATCAACTTTGAGATCCACATGAAAGGATGATAAATTTGTTGGTGAATTTAGTGATAAAGACCTCATTTTTCTTATCTGTAGTGTGATAGGAAAAAACTATGACTTAAGATTCTTTCTGGTTCATAATATTTATGATTTTTGAGATATCAGATCTGAGGTTTCACTAAATATTTGATAATAGGAATGCTTCAATCCCCATTAAACCTTCTAGTGAAATATCTTTTTTTCTTTTTATTATTAATATTTTTAAACATTTTTCAAAAATACAGTATACATTCCAAGAAATGCATATAAGAATACACATAAGTGAGTTTGTCATCTGATCACACTCATAACCAACCCGCAAATTAGGAACAAAGCATTGCTAGTGCCACAAGAGTCCTCACTATTCCACCCTTTTTCATTTCTTTCTTTTTAATGTGTGAAATAAGAATGTATTGTAATTTATATAATAGAACTCAGTGAAACACTGTTTATGGCTATATACCAAATAATATGAGATCCATGTAATTCTTATATTCTCTCTATGCATTAACTGCCACAAATAAGAGAAAAAGCATGTGATATTTTTCTTTTGGGGTCTGGCTTATTACATTTTGCATAATGTTTTCCAGTTGAGTCCATTTTGTTGCAAATGTCAGGATTTCGTTCTTTTTTGACTTAATAATATTGTATATGATATATAACCCTATTTTCATTATCCAGACATTAGTTAATGGACATTTAGGTTGATTCCATATCCATATTGTGAATTGAGCTGCTATAAACATGGGAGTGCAATAACTCTTTCATATACTGATTTCATTTCCTTTGGATGTATTCCCAGGAGTGTAGATCTGGGTCATATGATAAATGTTTTTTTTTTTTAATTATTGTATCAGCACAGTTTTTTACCTTATAAAAATTAAAGTAAGCAAATTTCATTTTTTCTGAATCTCCTGAAATATTTACACATGGAAATAGTTCTGTTTTGTAGCTTTCATGTAGTAAAAGAGAACACAAAAGGAAAGGTTTTTTTTTTTTATTAATTTAACAGAGATCGATCTGTATTTTAGTTTCCTGAGGAATCTCCATACTGTCTTGCATAATGACTGTACCAGTTTACAATCCACACAACAGTGTTTTAGGGTACCTTTTTTCGCACATCCTCACCAGCATTTGTTATTATTTTTTTTTATTTTTGGATAGCCATTCTAACTTTGTTGAGGTGATACCTCACTGTGATTTTTATTTGCATTTCCCTGATGGCTAGTTTTCCTGAGCATTTTTGCATGTGTCTGTTGGTCATTTGTATTTCCTTCTTTGCATGTTCACATCCTTTGCCTATTTCTCAACTGGATTGTTTATTTTGTTGTTACTGAGTTTCTTGAGCTCTTTATATTGTCTATATATTAATCCTTTATCAGAAGTGTGATTTGAAATATTTTCTCCCATTTGGTTAGTAGCCTCTTCACTTTGTTGAGTGTTACCTTTGTTGTGCGGAAGATTCTTAGCATATTTCCCATTTGTCTATTTTTGCTTTTATTGTGTGTATTTCTGGGATCTTATCCAAGAAATCTTTGTCTAGGCCAACATCTTGCAGTGTTTCTCCTATTTTCCTCTAGTAATTTGAATGTTTCATATCTTAGGTTTACAATTTTGATCCATTGTGAGTTGATTTTTGTATAAGATGTAAGGTGCTTGTCTTGTTTCAAACTTCTGCATGTGGAAATAAAATTTTCCCAATATCATCTGTTGAAGAGACTGTCCTTTCTTCAGGGATGATTTTAGCTCATTTGTAAAAGATTAGTTGGTTGTGGATTTATGTATTAATTTCTGGGAAACCAGAGATCTTTTTTTTTTCTTTTAAAAGATAAAATGAGTATGGTTTGAACTCAATAATTAGTTTACAAATGGTTCTAACCACACCCTGTTGGTCTTTGGTTACATAATATCCATTAAATGGCTATATGAATATTAAGGATTTCATGCATGACAAGAAGAAGAAAGAATGACTGAAACAAGTCACTGAAGTGAACAAGTTATTATAGTCTGTAAGTCACTTTCTATGTCAGGAATAATATTAATTACATGGGAGATTTGTTGAAAGAACTAACAGATGATCCTTGGAAAGTAAATGGCCAGTAGAACAAGCTTCAGAAATGTTCGTTGCTGTTGTTGACACTTCTGTATTGTCAACATCTGAAGCTGAATGTTTAATATACATAGGTTTCAAGAAAAGCTTCAACAATGATACATTCATATATAATAAAAAAGATGCAAAAGTTTCCATGCCAAGCAATTATCCCACCTTACTTTTCTTTATTCATATTTATTAAAAATGCAGGTATGAATAGCTAGAAAAATGAAGTGACAGAGCAGTATGCATGATATGAATTTTTTAAAAAGATACAATGTTTTTAAGATTGTATGTAATCACTTATATGATTGTACATACTTATGACAGGATAATTTTTCCTGAAAAACATGTAAGAATTTTTAATAATGGTTATCTTTGGAAGTGGGGCTGGGGCATATGATATAGGAGGGAAGCCTTTTTATTTTTAACTGTGTATTCTTTTGCTTGAATTGGACATATATATAATATTTTCATGTGTATTATTTTTAAATAAACTGCTAGTACTAGGATTATTATAACGACAGTGCTCCTACCAAAACTATAGAAGAGATACATACATAATCTCAAGTAGTCGTTCATTTGTTTGGAATTGAGAAATTAGGACATTTAATTAGTTTTGGTTCTCTTGAAGCATTAGGTTAATTACTTTACTCACTTCATATGTTCCTTTTTTCTCTTTTTCTTTTGTGGATATGTGAAAACTTTCCCACTTACTATAGTATACATACAAGTGTATTGGAATTAAAATGATCTTTCATTTCTATTGTGATTTTAAAAAATTGGTCCTTATTTAAGTTAAATCACATATTAGGTGTGGCTTCATAGTGTACTTTTTCATTGGTGTTTTGAAGAGATTTAAAATGTGAAAATGTAAGGATAGATGACCTGTTAATAATTGCTGAAACACAGTTAACAAAAGACCATTATTCACTAATGAAAAAACAATTCACAGGTGATGACAAGTGAGTACTTATGAGAAGAAGACATATAATAAAAAGAATTTAAATTTTGTGTCTGTTGATTGTTGAATCATGTTTAATGAGGTTATTTTATAAATTTGTGGTGTAGAATTTTTAGAACAGTGTTTCCCTAACTTATGACCACAATAACTAGACTGTAACGTAATTAATTAGGAAATCATGTATACTTAACACTCACTGTTGAAATTCATAGTACAAATAAGCTTTGCTAAATCCTGATATAAAGAAATTTGCTTAACATTGTTTCGTCTTGTTTCTGACTTGAGCCATTTGGAAAACCAGTACTTAGGAAACAATATATACAAATAAAATGCATTAAGCAAACATATATTAAATAATATTCAGACTTAGAAAATAGAGGCTAGAATTCTAAAGAATTCTCAAAAATATTACCTCACTGCACAGAATATAGAAAAATTGTATTGCCAACTTACTTTTAACATTTACAGAAAATTTCTGATTATAGACATCCAGACTGAGCACATTTTTTGCTGTTCTAATTTGGGGATTTCATAGAGAACTGGAAGAATATTAAGTCTTATTTTTTCTTTGAAGTACTACTAGAAGAATTTAGCAGTGCTAAATTCCGTGAGACATAACTTTAACCTTCCAAGATTCTTTGCAACATCTAGGTAATTCTTTTTGTTTACAGATTCATCCATTACTCACCTGATTTGAAGAGACAGTTCTTGGCCACAATCTTTCTATAGCTATTATCTTTGGTATTTTTCAGAAACACCACTCATAAAATAATTCTTTCAGATGATGACAGTCCAAGTAAAGGTGTCTTACTTTAGATTGCATTCTGTTATTTAGTAATCAAAGTTTGTCTGATTTCTAGGCTCTCCTTTGTAACTGACATTTTGTTCACAGCTAGTAAGAAGATAATTCAGAAAAGATTAGACAGTAAAATATCTGTCAACATGTTTTGTAAGAAAATATTCAAAGAAAAGATGCTAACATTAAAACTAGGACTAAAAGTGTTCCTATTTTTAAGTTAAAACTGTAATGAACGTCTCCCTAGAGGTACCAACAATCTCAGAGTGTATTAACTAACTTCAGCTGTCAGGAAGCAGAGTTGATTTAAGTGAAAAATGCACTCGATGTATGAGCTGGGATGCATAGTTTATGAAGGGCATTATGAATTATTTCAAATTGCAATAGTACTAGTAATATGAGCAAACAAACAGACTTCATGTTTTACAGAATAGTAGCGGTCCATTTTTCTCAAGATTGCTACATCTATAGCAAAGTATTGTGGTACTTAGACTGATTATGATAACAGACAGCATGTAAGACACCTAAATATGGAATAATTCAATTTTAGTTATTCAATAATTCAACCTACTAAGAAGTTCAGGATAGAAGGCAAAAGTTCCCATTTTACTTCTCCATGTGTGTCCATGACACAGGACACACTACATTATGTATTTTGGCGTCACACATGCTGGGACCTAAAATGGGCATGTTAGGGATGAAGGAAGGAGAGCATCTGGAGATAGTTCTCTGCTGCAAAACACACTAGCATGGTCTGGAGACACTGTCCTTGCTCCCAAATGCCCAAGATTTTCTAAATCTTTGGTTCCATCTTCATCTGGTCCATAGAAATTGCTCTGCTTTCTTGTCACCATTTACTCTTTTTTGAAACCCCAGCAGTTTTCCTAGACTCTTTCCACCTAGGCTGACTTTATAAAGCAGACCTTTGAACAGAAGACATGCAAAAAAATTATCATTGTTTTAAAGAAAACACAAAACATGAAACATTATCCATAAGTACTCCTGAAAATAACTTTGCTTATTTTAGAGTTATATCCCTAATATACACTTAGAACAACTCAGCCAGGGAAGCATTATTTTTTTTTCCATTTTATGACTCAATACAATTATACAAAAAGTTTGACAAGCCAATGACAATATTTTACAATCCAGTGGTTTATAGGGGTTGTATTTTGCTGTTCCTCTATATATCCTTCTAAGGTTTTACTCTATGGAATTATGCTTTTCTTTAAAGTAATAATACTTTTATAGCTGGTGAAGCAAATGCAGGGAAGGTAATAATGACTTTCACATAGAGGTTTTTATAATATTTCAGCTAAAGACAAAGTAAGTAATGAATCTCATGCCATAAAATTATGCCCAAACCTTATCACAAGTTAACAACCAGCATATAATTTGAGTTTTCATAAAATAACCTTCCTACTAAATTAACACACTCTGTGGCATTATTTTTTTAGCAATCACTTTGAACCTTTTTTTCTAATCTATTTTAATTTTGGGGGGCTTAATATTTGATTATTTTTTGAGATAAAATACTTTTAATTTACACAATAGTCAAAAGCTTAATGACACTACTTAATAAATAGTTGAACAAATAAAAAATAAAAGACCACCACAGTCCAGCAGGAAAATAGGTAAAGACTACAAATACTACAACTAATAATAAAATGAAAAGATGTTCAATGCCACTCATATGAAGTATGTTTTAAAATAGTTGCAAAATATTTAAATTTGTAGTAGTATATAATTCCTTTAATTATATTTGACAAAGATTTAATACAAAGTTTGACAAAACACTGTATTTGCAGCAAAATTAATTCCTACAGGCATCTATTTTCTTTTTTAAATTTTTTTCTCACATATATAAGGGAGAACATCTAGTATTTTCTCTTTCTGTGTCATTTATTTCACTCAACCTGATGTCCTCCATTTTCAGTCATTTTGATGCAAATTATAGAATTTCATATTTTAGTCAATAATATTCCAGTGTGTTTATGTGTGTGATTGATTTCATATTTTGGCTATTGTAAACAGTGCTGCCATAAACATGGTAGAGCAGGTATCACTCTGATAGAATGAGTCATTTCTTTTGGGTATATACATATTAGTGGGATTGCTGGTTCATATTGCAGTTCCACTTTTACTTGTTTAAGAAATTTCTATATTGTTTTCCAGAGTGGCTCCATTAATTTATATTCCCAACAGTGTTTAAGAGTTCCTCTTTCTCTACATCCTCACCAGCATTTGTTGCTGTGTCTTTGGGAAAATAGCCTTTCTGAAAGGGATGAATTAATATCTTATTGTGGTTTTATTTGCATTTCCCTAATGGCTAGTAGTATTGAGCATTTCTTACATATATTCGTTGGTCATTTATGTGTTTTTTTTTTTTTAAATTATCTGTTCAGTTCCTTCACCCATTTCTTAGTTGGGTTGTTGGTTTTCTTTTGTTTTGATTTGCTTTTGTGTGTGTGTGTGTGTGTGTGTTGTTGAGTTGTTTTTTTTTGTTTGTTTGTTTGTTTGTTTTGACAGGCAGAGTGGACAGTGAGAGAGAGACAGAGAGAAAGGTCTTCCTTTACCGTTGGTTCACCCTCCAATGGCCGCTGCGGTAGTGCGCTGCGGCCGGCGCACCGCGCTGATCCGATGGCAGGAGCCAGGTGCTTATCCTGGTCTCCCATGGGGTGCAGGGCCCAAGCACTTGGGCCATCCTCCACTGCACTCCCTGGCCACAGCAGAGAGCTGGCCTGGAAGAGGGGCAACCGGGACAGAATCGGTGCCCCGACCGGGACTAGAACCCGGTGTGCCGGCGCCGCAAGGTGGAGGATTAGCCTAGTGAGCCGCGGCGCCGGCCCTGTTGTTGAGTTTTTTGAGTTGCTTTATATTCTGGACATAAATCCTTTGTCTAAAAAGTAGTTTGCAAATATTTTCTCCTATTCAATCAACTGTCTCTTCACTCAAAAGATTATTTCTTTTGTGTGCAGAAGCTTCTGAGTTTGATATAATCTCATTTGCCTAGTTTTGCTTTTGTTGTCCACACTTTTGCAGTCTTATCCAAGACGTCATCATGTACACCAATGTCCTGAAGTGTTTCCCCAACATTTTTTTTTAGCAGTTTCATAGTCTCAGGTCTTAAATTTAGGTCCTGATACATGTTGAGGTGGCTTTTATTGTCTCTCCATTAAGAAATAGATTTAGCACTACAACAAAATATTTTTTGTATTTTAGGCTCAGCAGTCTCCAGTGGAACTTAGAGTGGTGTTTCACATATTGTCACCCTAATATTTGGAAACTTTTTGTTCTTGGAGAACATAAAGAAATATTGAAATTCACAAAAACAAATAGGTTCCCATTTCCTGCATGTAGATTTTTTTCCTTACTAAATTGTTCTTTACATATACTATTGTAATATATCTGTTCTATGAAATCTAAGTGACTCTTCCACATCAGATCTCCACTTTAGATTATTTCCCCTGAAAATATAATTATCTTATACTAAGTTAAAAGCAATTAATATAACCCATGGTTGTGTTACCTGTGTTATTTAGGAAATTTTCTTGCAGTGACACGATTCTACAGGATACAGCTTAAGCGAAAACGCAGGACATATATTGAAAGTACAAAAATCTCTTTAACCAGGAAGATGATGTAGGTGAGATTAAGAACTTGGGAAATAACTAGAATTAATGACATGAGTGCTGTCAGTTCTATCTCCATTTGTTAGATCTTTTTCTTTTTATTTGTCTTCTCTGTTTCTTCACATTATCCTATTTTGAATATATGGCCATATGACAGTTGCTAGTACCTGGATATAGTTTTACTTTCTTTTCTTTTTTTCTTTTTTCTTTTTTTTTTTTTGACAGAGTTAGACAGAGAGAGAGAGAGACAGAGAGAAAGGTCTTCCTTCCATTGGTTCGCCCCCCAACTGGCCATAACTGCCAGAGCTACGCTGAACCAAAGCCAGGAGCGAGGTGCCTCCTCCTGGTCTCCCATGTGGGTGCAGGGGCCCAAGCACATGGGCCATCTTCCACTGCCCTCCCGGGCCACAGCAGAGAGCTGGAGTGGAAGAGGAGCAAAGGGGACTAGAACCCAGCACCCATATGGGATGCCTGCGCCATAGGCAGAGGATTAACCAAGTGAGCCACGGCGTCAGCCCCCTATAGTTTTTCTTCATTTAGTAAATTAACCAGCATGGTTTACCTCCTTACAATTCCAAACTCAAAGGGAAAATACTCTGATTGCCTCAGCATGTGTCAGTTTCACACTTAGGAATAATTGACGAGGGGTGGAGGAGGCTAAGTTGGCATTTCTGCATGTAAGAAAATTGGGATGTGTTAAGAGAAATGATTGGGCAGATAAAAATTCTACTTGCTTATTAAAGTACTCTTTACTTAACCTAATACTTACTGACTATTTATATGCACAAGTTATTATATGTAACTTGTTCTGGATGAAGATGAGTAGAGTAAGATAAATGTGTGTATCCAGCCTGATCGAATATTGTAGCTACATAAATCACTGGCATGCAATGCAGAGAATAGAGTTTAGTGATGAATGAATGGAGAGATATAGGAGGTTAAGGACCTAGGAGGCTTGAGATAGAATATTTGAGATAGAAGAGAGATGAAAATGCGTGTTAGTAAGAGCCTAATGTGAGGAAACAAGGAGCAATGTAAAGGGACAGAACTGAACTTTGAATGAAATAGGGATTGATTAAGGAAAGGCTCAGCGTTGGAGAGAGCTGAGAAGCTGAAGAATATTTGGAACCTTGTTGGGCTTCTACAAGATGTAACAAAAGATGGTTAAAGATATCTTTCCAAGAGTATAACCTCTGGATTAATTTCTTGGAAGCTTTGTGATTCTTGGCTATATATCATCATGTGAAATAATAATTTTCTATAAAAAGTATATGTATATCTACAGATGGCATCAAAGTGCTTCTAAGTTTCTTTTTGTGGACTTTTATCCCATTTTCAGCTCATGATGACAGATTTCCTCTTGTAGATGAATTGAATTAATTTTTTTAGAATAACTTTTTGTGAAGCTATATAAGACAATATGCTAGAGTTAGAATGTACTTTTTGCCCGATTTTCTATTTTCTACTAAAGTCTATAATTCAAACAAAAATACAATAAAGTGTGTCTCCTAAAATTCTACCTGGTGAAATGATGATGGCTGTTACTATGACCCTGGAGGTTCATAAATTTCCCTCTTGGCAATTGTTTCCTTATTTAACTGGCAATATAAGTTTAGAGTTTACAGGTACAAATCTTATTTTTCTCTTATTTTGATTTTTGTTCATTTGTTACAAACATGCTTTTGAAAAATGAAAAATAGCTTTTCAAGGCTGCACACATGTATAATGAAGTCAACTTATCCAAGGTGTTATATAATTTTATAACATAAAGTTATGTGCATATACTCATATGCTGAATAACAAGAAATGAAAACAATAAATTTTAACAAATGAATAAATTCCAAAAAATAGAGAAAAAGCAACTGATGTTTTCATGATAATTCCTCCTCAAATAACCCTCCCCCCAATTTTGAACAACTAACAAAGCAAACTAAGCATACACCCACCAATTTAAAATTATTTTTAACGATTGTCACAATATCTTTTAAAATAGCATTTTATTTTTTCAAATATAATTTAATTCCAAATGCAAATAATAATTCAGTCAATTTAATAAAGCTCTTTAAAAGCTTGAATTTATGTTCCATAAATGAAATCATTTCTTTGCTAGCTCTAAAAATATTCAAAATGATGAATGAGATATCTTTTAATATTTACTTTCTTTAAAAAGGGTTTATTTTAATTAGTTTATCAACATACTTATTGTGTTACTGCTATGGGTTAGCTACTAGGACAAGTTGGGTGCTGGGAATACAGCAGTGAACACTGTGTGGTCCACTGGAGCTCTTAGGGTTAGTGATTCTGAAACCTGGACATGAATCAGAATTACCCAAAGTGCTTATTGGTATAGATTTTTGTTTCAGACACCCAGTTTCAGACTCAGTATTTCAGGATTAGCACTCAGAATTTGATAGTCTAACAAGTCACAGGTATTGCTGAGATTGCCAGTCCTGGGACTATACTCTGAAAAGAGCTGTGTTGGAAGAGGCAGTGTTTTCTATATACCAGGGCTCCAATTAGCCTATCTATTGCCTCAAATGTGCTATAGGCCCCTATTTTAAATTATTCCCAGTAGAAAAATGCTTTCTGTAAATTCAGTCTGGTATGTGAGTGTTTCACAAACTGTATAGTTGCTTATTGAATTAACAAAAACGTTTACAAGGTCAGGTAAATATGATTTTTAAAGGCAAAAGCTACCTTGTTTACTCTAGTGAAAATGTATCATCAGCAACTGATTTTAAATTGAATCATCACTTCATTTTAACATAAAGATTTTCTTTCTGATCTTTTGGTAACCATCCAGTTTTCCATAGTCTTTTAAATGTGATGACCAGTGGTTCACTTGTTGCAATAATTAAGATGGATAGCAGTGTGCCAACTGGAATGACTACACTTGTGTTTATTGCATACATTATTTTCCTAGTATGAAAGCCTCTTCTATCACTTTTGCCGTGGTCATATCTTTTGTACCCTAAACCATTAACCATAGCATGTTTAGGAGAGCTATACATAAAGAATATAACAATTTCTAATCATCACTATTTCATGTCTACATTTTCTTAGCACTGGAGGTTGCCTTTCACTTTGTTTCTTTCTCCAAGAGCAGAAAAAAATTTGTTTAATTTGTTCTACTTCTCAACTTATTTTCTTGTGAATATTAAGTGAATTAGGGAAGTTGACTCAAAATACATAGAGGTTCAGTCTCAAATTTAAATTACATATAATAAATTTTTTTATGTTTTTTTTAAAAAAATACTGCTTGAGCTTGGTGGTCTTTTCCATTTCAAAAATAAATGTGCTTCAGGTTAAAAAGAAATTACTCAGATAAAGTTAGGACATTGGTTGTATTATTTCAGTACTCATCATAGTATCCCACAGATTTCAGAAGATATTTGCTGACCTAAGTATTTTTGATTTTTGTCTTTTAGTTCAAAGGATATTCCATGCCTGTTATCTTTCTGAGGGTTAGTGTAGTCTTTATCACTGTATTTATAATATTGTCCCTTTAAACTTTATAAGTCTGAAAACATAAATAAAACTGTAATATTTTGCCAGAACATTAATTTAGTTATTATCTACATATCATAACTAGTTCAGACAATTCAGAGTAGATAACACAGAATTTAGTGGCAATAAATATATATTATTGCACATAAACATATGCTGTCTTGTTAGATTTATTACCTGCAGTTCTTTATCAGATTTCAATATAAAAATAGAACAATGAATAAATACAATGCTAGACTCAGTTATTGTTACTAATGTTAATTTTGCATTATCTTAGTGAGTCGATAGCATATCTTGATGGTTTTATGCTTTCAGATCTATCTTTCAGGCTATCCTTTTCTAACCAAGGAAATCAGGAAAACTTGGCCTCCTTAGAAAACCCAAACTAGCCATTCAGTTCACACAAAGACAACAAGAGTCACTCTGTTTGAAAAACTCTGGCTCTTTTTCAGCAGTACCATTGGCCTGAGAATACAGAGCATTCTTACCCACTGGCTAAATTTAACTCGGTTAACAGATAGTCTGTATCCATTTTTATAAAAAATTGTTCTTAAAAGGTAGTATAGTTTGTCCTCAATCTCCTTAACGCATCCACCATCTATTATCTACTTTCTGTCTTGACTTGCTAATACCTTTATCCTTATATACATATTTTATAGGTTGTCACTACTCCTGTTTTTAAATAATTGAAGTTAAAGCATAATAGCTTAAGGGAGTAACCATCTTTCCTTGTGAACCTTGATAAAAGTGTGGAAGTGAATTCAAACATAAAAAAGAGCGATTAGAGAAGTAAAAATCCCTCATTTGGATCATGAGATGATGAAATATTTTTCTTATAGCATTGATGGAATGTGTTTGAAACATTGATATCTTCATTGGTGACACACATGTTTATTATTAGGTTTTAAGAGCTATGTATTTTCTTAAAAATCTCCAAACGTCACTTAATTTAAGAGTCTCTTGCTCTACCGACTGAGCTAGCTGGGCAGTTGTCACTTACTTACTTACTTACCTGATCAGCTCTTGTATTGACTCTAGATGTACAATGTAATACTTTATCCTTTTTAGTATTTGTTGTTGTTGTTGTTGTTCTAGTACTAGTGGTTGAACTCTGTAATTAACACACAATTATTCTTAGGTGTTTAAATTTTAACTGAAAAGAGATCCCTGTTAAATTTAAGAGTGGAAAAAGAGAGGGAGGAGATGTACAATTTGGGACATGCTCAATTGGACTTGCCCCAAATGGTGGAGTTAGAAATGTGCCAGGGGATTCCAATACAATCCCATCAAGGTGGCATGTACCAATGCAATCTCACTAGTCCAAGTGATCAATTTCAGTTCACAATTGATGGCTCTGGTAGGTCTAAGAGTCAAAGGGATCACACAAACAAGACAAGTGTCTGCTAATACTAACTGATAGAATCAAAAAGGGAGAGAAAGATCCAACATGGGAAGCGGGATACACAGCAGACTCATAGAACGGCAGATGTCCTAAACAACACTCTGGCCTCAGAATCAGCCCTCAAGGCATTCAGATCTGGCTGAAGAGCCCATGAGAGTATTGTAGGCATGGAAAGCCAAGATACCATGGAAAAGAAAAAAAAAAAAAAAAGAAGAAGAAGACCTAAATGAAAGATCTCTGTGAGTGAGATCCCAGTGGAAAGAACGGGGCCATCAAAGAAGGAGGTACCTTTCTCTGAAGAGAGGAGAGAACTTCCACTTTGACTATGACCCTAGAGGAATAAGATCAAAGTCAGCGAACTCTAAAGGCTTCCATAGCCCTGGCAACTCATGACTAGAGCCTAGGGAGATTACTGATGCCATGAATAGGAGTGTCAGATTGTTAAGTCAGCAACAGGAGTCACTGTGTACTTACATCCCATGTGGGATCTGTCCTTAATGTGTTGTCTAATGTGCAGTGATGCTATAACTAGTACTGAAACAGTATTTTTACACTTTGTGTTTCTGCATGGGTACAAACTGATGAGATCTTTACTAATAATATACTGAATCGATCTTCTGTATATAAAGAGAATTGGAAATGAAAAAAAGAAAAACCTGGTGTTAAATTGGAAATGGCATAGAAAATTAATTTTTTAAAAAAATATTATGTAGGATCTCTGTCTTTAATGTGCTGTACACTGTTATTTAATGCTATAACTAGTACTCCAACAGTATTTTTTTTTCACTTTGTGTTGCTATATGGGGGCAAACTGTTGATATCTTTACCTAATATATACTAAACTGATCTTCTATATATAAAAAGAATTGAAAATGAATCATGATGTGATTGGAAGGGGAGAGGGAGCAGGAAATTGGAGGGTTGCGGTGGGAGAGAAGTTATGCGAGGAGGGAAGCCATTGTAACCCATAAGCTGTACTTTGGAAATTTATATTCATTAAATAAAAGTTTAATTAAAAAATAACAAATAGAAACAAGGCACTGTCATTTGTATATGTACAAAATATTTTTAAAGAATATTAAAATATAAAATTTTAATTTTAGTCACTGATAGTGCTGGAGATGTTCAGATTAATAAACTGATCTACTGTAATGTATCATTTGCATTTATATGATTTCATTAATGCCATATATAACATTACAAATTTAGAACAATGGTAGAGTAATCATAAGAAATTTTAATATATCTTAGTCTGAGTTTTATAAATGAGTAAAAGGCCCTCAGGACATACATTTAAAAAGAAAGAATTACAGAAATACTTAAGTGAATGATTGTCTGAAGATGGGATGGTAATGGTTGTAGTGAAGAGGATGGCTCAATTTGTTCATTGAGGGAGGAGAAGAGATGAGAAACTAATCTCTTGTTCAGACTGGAGTCAGATACAGCAGAGATGAAATTCTTGCCCAGGCATGGGTTAGCCGTGTGCCTTTCAGAAGGTTACTTCAGTCTTTTGATCTTTTTCTCATATGTAAAATGGGGAAGGCAATACCTGTTTTATAAAGTTAGTGGGAATATAAATTGAAAAATGTGTGTTAAAGTCATTCTGTATACAAAGCAGAAACTCAAAAATGAGAGCTGTTACTAAGAGAACAAACCCAGAACTCAAAATAATTCCAAGTTTTAGGTATAGTGCCCATTGAGGTTGAACATTGATGATGTTCAATAGGCATTGACAATTACTTTCAGTTATCCTCAAGGAACTGATAGTTAGTTGATCCTTGTTGTGTTGAATACTGAGGACTATAACAAGACAGTAAATGACAAATGGGGATAGATGCTGCCTTTATGGAATTTTATCTTGCATTTCATGAGCACCACCATGATTTCAACCTTGTGGGCTCTTACAAACTCTCACTTAAGAAGAGTCTTTATATAAAAGTCTTTATATAAAGATAATTAAAAATGAAAAAAACCTGGTGTTAATTGGAAATGGCATAGAAAATTAATTAATTTTTAAAAAAATATTATGTAGGATCTCTGTCTTTAATGTGCTGTACACTGTTATTTAATGCTATAACTAGTACTCCAACTGTATTTTTTTCACTTTGTGTTGCTATATGGGGGCAAACTGTTGAAATCTTTACTTAATATATACTAAACTGATCTTCTGTATATAAAGATAATTGAAAATGAATCTTGGTATGAATGGAAGGGGAGAGGGAGCAGGAAAGGGGAAGGTTGCAGGTGGGAGGGGAGTTATGGGAGGGGGGAAGCCATTGTAATCCATAAGCTGTACTTTGGAAATTTATATTCATTAAATAAAAGTTTAATAAATTATAAAAAAAGAAAGAAGAGTCTTTAGGAACAGCAACACAGAAACAACCCAGCAGAGGAGTGGTACTGAACTTTTGGGAGAAAATAATATTCAGATAGCTTTGTTGTGAGAAATGAGTCCCCCTACCAAAACACATACTTACTATCACTGAAGTTATTGGTTTATTCATTAATACAGAAATGTTTCTCAAGGATTTATTATGCTAACAGCATAGAACTACTCTTGGAATTACAACAGTAACTCAGATAGGTATAGCCCTTGCTTTCATGGAACTGATAGTGGTTTTCTTTCTTTTTTTTTTTTTCTTTTTTTTGTGTGTGTGTTTTTGACAGGCAGAGTTAGACAGTGAAAGAGAGAGACACAGAGAAAGGTCTTCCTTCTGTTGGTTCACCCCCTAAATGGCCGCTATGGCTGGAGCGTGCGCCAATCCAAAACCAGGAGCCAGGTGCTTCTTCCTGGTCTCCCATGCAGGTTCAGGTTCCAAGCACTTGGGCCATCCTCCACTGCCTTCCCAGGCCACAGCAGAGAGCTGGACTGGAAGAGGAGCAACTGGGACAGAATCTGGCGCCCTGACCGGACTAGAACCCAGGCTGGTGGTGCTGCAGGCGGAGGATTAGCCAAGTGAGCCATGACACTGGCTGATAGTGTGTTTTAAGAATTAAAAGAAGGGGGTGGGTGGTGTAGTTGTGTCATAGCAAGTAAAGCTGTCACCTGCAAAGCCAATATCCCATATGGGCAGCAAGTTCATGTCACAGCTGCTGCACTTCTAGTGCAGCCCCCTGCTAGTGGCCTGTAAAAAGCAGTGGAAGATGGCCCAAACTTTGGGCCCCTGTCACCCACATGGGAGACCTTGAAGAACCTCCTAGCTCTTGGCTTCAGCCTACCTCATCCCTGGCCGTTGCAACCTTCTGTTTATTAAACCAGTGGATTGAAGAGTCTCTCTCTCTCTCTCTCTCTCTCTCTCTCTCTCTCTCTCTCCACCCCGTGTGTGTGTGTATATGTGTGTCTCCCTCTCTCTGTAACTCTGACTTTCAAATAAATAAATAAATCCATTCTGACACCTTTAGAGGGCTTTCTTAATAATATGTACAGAAAAAAGCAGTAAAATTGCCACTCCCATTTCCATACTATGATCCTTTCAATGACCCCCTGCCTCTCTCATTTTTAGATATGGCCAGATTACTTACATGCCCTGAAGCAAAGTTCTTTATAACCTGACTGCACCTTAGGATCATTTTGACAATTTTAAAAGTACTAATAACTGAATCCTACCTCATACAAATAAAAACGTCTGGACCTAGGTATCAGTATTGTTTGAAAACTTTGTGGTTAATCCTAATTCATAGCCATGATTTATATCTGCTACTTGAGAGAGAAAAGTAGATAAGAGAAAAAAAGAAAGACTGTCTAACTCTATGATACTAAATAATGACAGATACTGAACAAAACCAATGATAATAGTAATACATCTGTCTCCATTTTAGTTTTTAAAATATCTGGCTTATACAGAAAGCAACTGAAACAAATTACATTTAGATAATCATGATTTTATTTATACTCAGTGGAAATTTTCTGTGAATAAATATGCTAAATCTAGAGACTTTATCATGTTATTGAGAATTTTTTGTCCTGACAATTAATGCATTATTATCATACATTGTCAGTAAGAGCTTTATAATTAAAATGAATTTAGGCCAGATTGATCTTTATTTTTTCTTTTCTTTTTTAGTACTTTCCTTTTTTTAAAAAAAGACACAATCAGTTTGCAAGTTAGAGTTACAGAGAAAGCGGGAGAGCCAGAGAGAGAAATCTTCCATCCACTGGTTCATTCCCCAAATAGCCACGAAAGCCAGGACTAGGCCATGCCAAATTCAGGAGCCAAGAGCTTTTTCTGAGTCTCCCATGTGGGTGCAGGACTCTAAGGACTGGGGCATCTTCTGCTGCCTTCCCAGGAGCCTTAAGAGGGAGCTGGAATGGAAATGGAACAGCTGGACACGAACTGGCTCCCAAATGGAATGCTGGTATCACAGGCAGTGGCTTAACTTTCTATGCCAAAACAATGGCCAGAATCTGTGTTTTTTAGAGAAGTTTTTATTTTTTTAGACTTTATTTTTCAGAAGAGTTTTAGGTTGACTGCCAAATTAAATGGAAGATACAGAGATTTCTCCTGCTCCCCTCCATGCACACAATCTCCTCCATTATCAATATACCCCACCACAGTGGCACATTTATTACAATTGATGAGCCTACATTGATACATTATTGTTCCCCAAAATATATAGTTTACATAAAGTATCACTCTTGGTGTTATATATTGTTTGGGCTTGGGGAAGTATACAATGACATGGTTCTATTTTTTCCCATATGCCTTTTTATCATATTTTTTAACTTTTATTTAATAAATATAAATTTCCAAAGCACAGCTTTTGGATTACAATGGCTCCCCCCTCATAACTTCTCTCCCACCTGCAACCCTCCCATCTCCTGCTCCCTCTCTCATTCCATTCACATCAAGATTCATTTTCAGTTATCTTTATATACAGAAGATCAATTTAGTATATATTAAGTAAAGATTTCAATAGTTTGCACCCACACAGAAACACAAAGTGTAAAGTACTGTTTGAGTACTAGTTATAGCATTAATTTACATTGTACAACACATTAAGGACAGAGATCCTACATGGGGAGTAACTGCACAGTGACTCCTGTTTGTGATTTAACAATTGACACTCTTGTTTATGGCGTCAGTAATCACCCTAGGCTCTTGTCATGAGTTGCCAAGGCTATGGAAGCCTTTTGAGTTTGCCAACTCTGATCTTATTTAGACAAGGTCGTAGTCAAATTTAAAATAGCTATTGCCCACATGAATTTGAATTTGGTGCTTGTAATTTCAAAATACTAGTTTATTTTGTCCTCATAGTCATTTTTTGATGTTGTGATAGGACCGTTAGCTGTACCATTGGTAGGTTCAGTCCCCACTGCCTATCTAGGTCACTGAGAATTAGCATAATTGGAAAGGCAGGTTGAACAAGCTGTGTTGGAAGCCACAAAGACAAGTTGTCTTAAATTAGTGGAAAGGAAGTAGTGTCTGCTGTGATGTTTACCATAAAATCCATCAAACAACTACTACAACTACTGTTGATCCAAAGTGCATTAGAGAAGAGTTAATGCCATTCTGTGTGTGTGTGTGTGTGTGTTATAAGTATGTCTGTGTTTGTGTACTGCAGAATTGTCTATACCTCCTTGATATAGGCTTTACTAACTTGGTTTATGATGAACTGTTGATTCATTTGGAAATCTGAATGCTGACTGCTTTATTTTGTTTACCTTTTGAGGCAGGCAGGCTTCAATTGACTTACCAGCATGGTAGCAACTCAGAACCTGTTGATTTTCTAATCATATTTTGACCCATTCTTGATTTGTTTAATCTCCACACTTTAGACTCTTCATCTGTTGACAAATGTTTGAAGAATGTCCTACTCTCCAGTGGGGTTTGCATGAGAAATAAAGTTTTTTAAAGATTTATTTATTTTACTTGAAAGTCAGAGTTACACAGAGAGAGGAGAGGCAGAGAGAGAGAGAGAGAGAGAGAGAGAGAGAGAGATGTCTTCTATCCGATGGTTCACTCCCCAATTGGCTGTGATGGCTTGGAGCTGCGCCGATCTGAAGCCAGGAGCCAGGAGCCTCCTCCAGGTCTCCCACGTAGTTGCAGCAGCCCAAGGACTTGGGCCATCTTCTAATACTTTCCCAGGCAATAGCACAGAGCTGGACAGGAAGTGGAGCAGCCAGGACTAGAACTGGCACCCATATGAGATGCCTGCACTTCGGGCCAGGGCATTAACCCGCTGCACAACAGCGCTGTCCCTGAGAAATAAATGTTAAAAATGATCATAGGGCGCTTTGAGAATACAAAGTGTTATGAAAAATTGACTACTTTTGAAATGTTCTTTGACATCAACTTACAGAGAAAAACTGAAATTTCGCATAATAGACCTTTTTAAGGAATTTAATATTTGGTTTATCCCTACAATTTTCTTTCTTTTTTTTTTTTAAGATTTATTTCTTCACATGGAAGGTGGAGTTACAGAGAGAGGGAGAGGTAGAGAGAGAGAGAGGTCTTCCATCTGCTGGTTCACTCCCCAAATGGCCACAAGGGCTGGAGCTGGGCCAGTCCAAAGGCAGGAGCCAAGAGCTTCTTCCGGATCTTCCACATGGATTCAGGTGCCTAAGGAATTGAGCCATCTTCTGCTGCTCTCCTAGGTGCATTTGCAGGACGCTAGATCAGAAGTGAAGCAGCTGACCTCGAACTGACATCCATATGGAATGTTGGTGCTACAGGCAGCAGCTTAAACCACTGAGCCACAGAAACAGCCCCATCCCTACAATTTTCTATACTTGTGTACCATATTTCTCCTAAGCCATTAATGAAGTCAGTAAACATCATATAATATTGAAAGATGTTTCTGTTATATGCGCTTTTAATTATTCATGTTAATGGAAAAACATTGATGCCAATCTGACAAAATGACAAACTGTCAGAAAGACCCCAGGAAGGGTGAACAGTCAGAAAACCTGGAGTCCCTGGGTTGTGGTATCTCTGTCAGGTGAGTAATAGTGTATCAGAGGCCATATGATCAGGGACAACTCAGCTCAACTGTATAATGAACAGGAGCTGAGATTTGGAAGGACGTGGTCCCCAATTCACCAAGGATTTCCAGTTCATCTGATTTCCCGCTTGGTAGAAGAAAGTATATATTTCAGGGCATAATGACAGCAGCAGCAACAGAAGCAGAATTGATAGTAGAAGTACAGTAACAGAAGTTCAGCATAGTAAAAGGGTAATACCAGTATTCTTGGCAACAGAAGTAGTGTTAACATCAGCAACAATAGCAACATCAGCAGTAGAAGCAATAGCATTTGTAGTAGTGGAAATAGTAGCAGTGGGAGCAAGAGCAATAGCTAACACTGATTGACTATTAAATGTGAGCTAGGCAGTGTTCTAAACTGTATATCTATTTTATTATGTTTAACTCACAATATCTCTTATGATATAGGCAATTCCTATTTTATATGATATTGCCTATGAGAACAGTAATCATCAAAACTCAGCAAAGAGCTAAAGAACAAATGCATGTGCAGTACTCAAAGTTTAGAGATGCTGGTTAGGACTCTAAACAGAAGTGAACAGATCCTTCTTAACAGTGCCAACTGTGACCTATTAGAAAAATTACAACCTGAAATGAAGGAGAACATTTTTTATCCTAAAAATGAAAAATACAAGAAGTGATTTATTCACACATAGAGATTTGTATCAGAAACAGAAACAAATGGGAAATATCATACTGGTAAGGGCACTTTTGTGAACTGAAACAGGTTGCTGAAAGAGGAAATAGAATCTTTTCCCCTGGAGATATTTAATGCCAAGACTAATAGCATCAGTATAGAATGATCTGAGTAAAAGCTGGAGGAAAAAAGGACCAAATCTCTAGAGTCCTTTTCAGGCCTACAATTTTATAAAGTAATTCGTAAATTTTTAATATCTCAGAACAGTACTCATAATGGAAGAAAGAGATCTGTGTGTCCAAATAATTAGGACATCCATTTCCTTCAGGATTTTTCCTTAACAGTCTTGAAAAATGTGGTGCTACAAAAGAATATGAAGGTCAAAAAGTATTAGAAACAAATGTGCTTTATTCTCAGTGTGAAGAGATATGGCAGACAATGCTGAAATGGTATAATTATAATTAATTTGAAATACAGTAGTTAAAATTTATGCAAATATATTTTTCTCACCATAACACTATTAGAGGTAAAATAGTAGAATGATCATATACTTACAACTAGTAAAATTCATGATTCATATGCACTTATTGTATTCAAATAATTAACCTTATTTTGTCTTTTTATGCTTGAGAAATACACAAATTGTAATCCAGAGTCAGAATTTTAAAAGTGCTAGATTACTGTTTTTTGTAAATGAGATGATTTACAACCTTAAGAACTGTGCCTTTTAGAATAAAAAATATCTTTCATACTGTATCAAAAATCAATATGAGCAGAAAGAAAATGAGGTCTGGTTTGGTTAAGGAAGAATGTTCCTGAGCACCCTAATTTTATCACATACTAGGAGAACATGTGAAAAAAATACAAGAAAAATATATTAATGATCATTCAACATGTTTAGCATTTTATATTAGATACACAGTAAGAATAGAGGGATGATTAACAGAGATATTAATTTGGAAATTCTTGTGGCTGCAATCGTGTTGTAGCAGGTATAACTGCTACCTACCATGCCAGCATTCCATATGGACACCTGTTTCTGTAGTGGCTGTTCCATTTACGATATGGTCCCTGTTAATAGCCTGGGAAAAGCAGCAGGAGATGGCTCAAGTGCTTAGTACTCTGCTAATACCTGGTAGACTTGGAAGAAGCTCCTGACTCCTCTTTTCTGCCTGGCCATTGCAGCTGTCTGGGGGAGGCGGTGAACGAACAGATGGAAAATCTCTCTCTCTGCAAATTCCTCTCTCTCTGTAACTCTGCCTTTCAAATAAATAAGTAAATTTGGGGCCAGCGCTGTGGCACACTGGGTTAAGGCCCTGGCCTGGGGCATTGGCATCCCATATGGATGCCTGTTCTAGTCCAGCTGCTTCTCTTCCAATCCAGCTCTCTTGCTGTGGCCTGGGAAAGCAGTAGAAAATGGCCCAAGTCCTTGGGCCCCTGCACCCACGTGGGAGACCTGGAGGAAGCTTCTGGCTCCTGGCTTCGGACTGGCACAGCTCTGGCCTTTGCAACCGTTGGGGAGTGAACCAATATCTTGCTATTCAAGCAGACCTAGTTCTTGTCCAAAGTTGTACTAGCCAACAATGTGACCTTGTGACCCTGGACAGGTTAATAACATCTCTAAGTTTTCCATTTCTTCATCTGTAAAATATATATAATGATAATATTTATCCCTGTTCTTGTGAAAACTGGACTAGTGAATTAAAGGCTTCCTACAGTGAATGATACTTAATGTGTGTCAGAGAAGATTGTATTTTATAATTATTAAGTGATTTAAAATATATTAGTTACTAATAACATTATATGGTTCATGTTAAGTGTTATAAGTTAGTTATAGAGCGGTCACTATTTCAGGTATTAAACTTTGGTATAAATTTGATATAAAATAGTTTTTCCACCTTCCCTATACACATTCATAAATCATTCCAATCATGCATACCTGTCTTGTGCTATAGATTAGAACATAGGTAGACTTTATAGTCAAATATACTTGACTTCTATTTTCTACCCTGTCACTTAATACATAGATGTGGATAAGTCACCCATTCCATCTCCTTTTGTTCTTGTTTTTTATATATATTGTTTCTTTATATAAGATGAACAAGTTTCATGTATTCCATATTTATAGATTTAGGAACATAGTGACACTTCCCACAACACCCTCCCTTCTGCCCATACTCCCATCCTTTTTCCTTCCTTTGTTATTCTTTCGTTTTAATTTTACAATGACATGCTTTCAGTTTATTTTAGAATCATAAGCTTAATCCTGTACTACATAAAGAATTCAACAAATAATAATAAGAAGCAAAATACTATTCCTCTGACCTTCAGTTGTCATCTGTAAAAGAAGACTTTTAGTTAGGTTAATAGATTGCTTGGAATTACTATAGCTACAACACTGTCACGAATTTCTATAGTTGATATAGAGCAGGCTTAATACTAACTAAGTAATGTGCCTACAGTTCTTCCTTATTGCAGTATATGTTTGATCATTATACATTTCCCTTTAATTACAATCCCTTTTGCTGAGGAAATTCAGAAGTAATTACAAAATAAGGGTAGTATGTTTAATATTTTCAGTAGAAATTTTGCACTCACTAAATGGATGAAAAATTTATAGTAAATAACTAGTTTACCAAAAGCCTAAAGTGGTCATATGCTATTTGTTAAGCATTATTTACTTCAATTAAGCTAATGTAATGCCTACTACATGCAAAACATGTTCAATGCTGATGAGGGGGGTAATGAATACAAATAAGTTAAATACAGTTCTGTTTAATGACTTGCAATCCAGTGATTGACAGAATTGCAAAGATAAGATAAGCAGTGAAAATGTTTGAGGAGATGTATATTCAAAGTACTATGAGATTGGAAGTGAAATATAAAATGTTTTTTAACTTGAGTGAATTAGATAGCCTCCTTATACAGATGACATATGAAGATTGAAAGACTACTATGAAGTTTAAGGGCACTCTGCAAAACAATTGGAATAAAGACTCAGATTTGAGAAAGCTCAGCATATATTCAGGGAATTGGAATATAGGATGCTTGTGTGCATATGTGTATGTGTAATTATGTTTATTTGTAAGACACAGGATATGCATCAGAGTATAGTAGGACATAAAATTCAAAAGGTTAAGCTATAATTAAGTTGAAGAAGGATTTGAATTCTAGGCCAAGGTGTTTGATCTTATTTTATAGACATTGAGAATACATCAAAGACTTTTGTCCAAAGGAGTGAAAAAAATTCAGAAAACTCTAACGCTAGTCTTTAAGGTACATTTGTGGAGAATGAGCTCAGAAACAGAAATAGCATTTGAGAAGCTATGGTGATGGTAAAAGTGAAAGACAGATATAATCTTACCTAGAACCTCAGTAGGGGGAAGACAGCTGATTCAGGAGATATTTTACATAGAGCATCAAGATTTATGGCAGATTAGATAGTTCTGACTGCTCTGTAAAGCACTATTTTTCATGACTGGTGAGGCAAGTCATGTGAATAACTGAAACCATTGCATAATCCCCTTTAGAAGCATGTTGGAATAGTTGATGGATGTTCATTTTTCCATGTTTTTTTAACAGAAAAACTCCAGGCATAGTAAACATGAATTGCTTACCTTTATCACTTTGGTCTCAAAGAGTTTTTAAGGATTCATTAATTAAGATGAAGTTCTTTGAAAGAATTGTGGAAAATGAGGTTTTCCTGAAGGAAATCAATCTTAGCAGTTTCTCTTCGTGCATATAAGTAAGTAAAAGAAAGACAGAAATCATGTCAAGAAAAAGATATCTAGAGACAACCAAATAATATGTCCTCCAGGACCAGATTTGCTTAGTAAATGAAAATTTCTTTACACTAACAATCACTTTCTTTTATAAGAAAACAGCTTGCAAAATCCATATTAATGTCAACCATAGTAACATTTCTCTTCTAGTAACCATAAGAATGAACATGTTATATTGAAGTGGGCATATATAAATTAGTTTTATTTGAATCTATTACCTTTTATTTTGTACTGATATAATTCTATGTTGTGTTGTTTTCTACCATGATTGTTTTCTGTAGTGCCTTCTTTCTTTTTATGTCATTGCTTCAGATTTATGTGAAAAGATGTGTGTTCATTAGACTTTTACCAATGGCTAATCTTTGATTCAACCATAGATTAACAACAGTAGGGTCTACAGAGAACACTCATCTCCTAGAATTTACTGTCATGTTCAAGGATGTGTAGTTAGAACATAGATTAGCTTAAACACAGGAGTGCTTCAAAAAGTTCATGGAAAATGGAATTAAAAGATGTTTGTGTTTGGTACAAGAAATTTAGAAAGTCATACATAGTTTGTTTTCATGGTATGCATTTTCTGTGAATGTTTTGAGGACCTCTTGTATTTTTGGATCTAAAGTAAGTATATACTTTTGCCATATTTTTCAATTGATTTTCTATATAATTTTTACATGTTGTTCATACTTTAAGAGAAACAGATATTATAGGTACCAATTATTTGCCAAAAAATAGATGCCTGGTGTTCTTTGGTGACAATGCAACTCTCCTACTTATTCCCAAATGCAATACATTTCTATTAGTTTCTGCTTGGCTTGTGATTGCTTCCTGTGTCTTCCTGAACTTGACCTTGCTGTCCCTCTCAAGGATGTGGTATAGGCTTTTTACATTATTTCCATTGAAGAATAAATTCCATAGAATGTTCCCATGAGATCT
Organism: Lepus europaeus; assembly: GCF_033115175.1. Lineage (NCBI taxonomy): Eukaryota > Metazoa > Chordata > Mammalia > Lagomorpha > Leporidae > Lepus > Lepus europaeus. Next base: position 60,424,552 of record NC_084828.1, read on the forward strand.
TAAACCAGCAAGAGGAGACTTCAGTATGCCTTGAGCTCCCTTTTTCCAAATTAAACATTTAATTTCTTATTAATGTATTTTTTTCTTATAGCCTATCCAATTAGTAATACCACATACCATCTGTATGATAGTGATCAAGTTACTAAACTTCTTAATTCTTAATTTTTTTCACTTATGAATTTGGGCTAATGACTATTTCAGAAATGGATATTGTAAGAGAATTATATGTAACTATATTTGTGTCATAAATAATGTATATGTGAAGCAGAATTCAGTTTCTGGTACATAGTTAAGTTCAATAATTATCATTATTATTGATAATAGCAGTAGTGTTATTATTATGAAGCAGTCCCATATTGCTTCTCTTTCTGTGTTCCCAATCTTGAGGAATGGCAATACCATCTAACCAATTTTTGGACTGATCTGAAATACCTTTGTCACATCTCTACCCATCACATCCTGTTTACAATCACTCAGCACATTCCATTTATTCTACCCAGAAGTCTTTTGCATCTCAACTTATCCCCCCCCCATTTTTTTTTTAATTTAAAAAGTGTAGAGATAGAAAAAGATCTCTCAATCAGTACTTCACTCCTAAAATACCCACAACAGCCAGGTCTGGGCCAGACCAAAGCTTGGAACTCAGAACTCAATCTGGGTCACCCACATGTGTGATAGGGACCCAATTACTTGAGTAGTCATTTACTTCCTCCTAAAGTGCATATTAGCAAGAAGCTGGATTCAAGAGCAGAGCCAGAACTCAGATCCAAACACTGATATATAATGATGCTGTCCCAACTGGTTTTTTAACTGCTGCACCAAATGCTCACCCACCATCATTTTCTCCATTTCTATTCATTGTCATACCCTTGATTCAAGCAACCGTAATTTCTTTACTTGAACTACTTGTAATAGCTAACTCCTGTCCCCACATTTGTCTTGCCTGCTATACAATTCATTCCTATAGTTGGAGAGATTTTTAAAAATGCAAACCTGATCATGTTATCTCCTGCTGAAAATGTTTCAATAGCATCTCATAACCTCTAATATGAAGCCTAAAATCCTTGAAATGAGCTATAATAAAAGCCCAGCACAATGTGTTCTTTGCCTAATTCCCTAATGTCACTCATCTGCTCATTACCACTTCTGTATCCAAAAGCTTCAGCTTTACTGAACTCCCTTTATTTCCCTGTCCCATTCCCATCCCAGGCCTTTATACACCATTTCCTCTTCCTGGAAGGCACATCTAACACTGATGTTTCACCTGCATAACTCTGACCCCTCAGGTCTAGAGAATTTTCCCAAAAGCTTTCCTGATACCTTGGATACCTTCCTCCTTTCCTACTCCACACCCAGCTAACATATTATTAAATCTTGTAGAATTTCCTGTTTCTACACTGCATTCACCATGCTTAATTTTCTTATACAGGATCTTATCCTCTGATTCTGAAGCCCTTGAGGACCTAGAAGACTCCCTTGGTTTCACCATTTTGGCCAAAATATTAACATGGATGTAAAGTTAGATATTTAGTAAATAATTGTTGAATGAAATGTATGAACTGTAGTGAGAATATGAAAGACTTTATTAACCCACTCAGACCTGAGCGCAAATCCCAGGTAGACCATTTGCTAACTCTGTAACCTTGAACAAGTTGTTTATACTCAGGTTTTTTTAAAATCAGGAAATTGTGCGGTAATTTTACTCTCCTCATGTTTGTTATGAAAGTTAAATGAGGAAACATATGTAAAGCATTTAACACAAATGTATTTTCTATAAAGTTTGCTTCCTCTTTCTTCCCCCTTTTTATTTAAAGTTGTTCTTTTGAAGTAGGAGCAGTGATTTTGATTACCCTGAAGTGTTCTTGCCATTCTATTGTATATTCTCTTAGGATATACAGAATTTAATTTGTTCCCTATTTTTTGTTAATATTCTTTGAGTGATTGATAGTGAATCATTTTAATCATTATTTTAGTGTCTCTGGGAAGGAAGGAATTATAACACTGTTTTTGTCAGGAATAAGTATTCTTTGCTATAACTTGGGCAGATGGAATGATCTAATGATTAAAAGGACCAGAAAAAGCTTGTCTTTTTGCTGATTGATTTGAGGGGTCTGATTATGCAGTGCTGACTCACCCTGAATAAAAATGTGTTTCATTTTCATTTCCTCTTACTAATATATGGCAGTGCTCATTTTGTTTTCTAAAGGTCTTTAAATTCATCTAATATAAACTCTAATGCAAATCTTGTGTGTTTTTATAGTGTCTCTTACTTGATTTTTAGAAAGTAAAATAGAGAATAAAGGGGTTGAAGAGGTGACTCTTGGTTTTAAGGATATTAAAATGCAATCTTCACCAGCTGTCCATTTTTAAATTAGATTTCAGTTTCTCACATAAGCAGTGTATGTTGGCTAGCTTCAGAGTAAGAATCTAATGCTCAAAAAGCTTTGAAGTTAATTCTCCATTAAGAAACAGCTGAAAGGTTGAGTGTGACACCATTTCTCCTTGAATCTTCACTCAAGCACATGTGCTCCTTTCAGTAAGTCTGCACTACTATGAGATTAAAAAGAAGAAAAAATTAGTTAATGGCAGTTCAAACTCATATCATAGAGTAGGATTTTCTAAACGGCAGATTGTGACAGTTGATGGATTGAACAATTTTCTTCTGTTGTGTGTTTTTCATTTGTTGTGAGTTGTTGCTAATTTTATGATGATCTGCTTCCAAGTTTGTGAGGATAGGGTGGTTAGTATTAGATAACTGTGATCAAAATACAAATGAGGGATAATTTAAAAATGTATATACATGTTAACATGATAAAATTAAATTTGATATTATAGCTATTGAATTTTACCTTCAGTTTCTTTATTTTCCTGGGTATTCATTGGAGGAAAAAAAATTCTGACCACAAATGGAATTTTTGCTGAGTACTATTTTATTTTTCACACTACATCCCAAACCATTTCATATTTCTCAAATATTATCCACCTACTGTTTCATTTCTACCATTTTCTTTCCTTTTCACAAAAAAACTTCTCTAATCAAATTACATTTCTGTGTTTTCTTAACATTTGTTACATTCTACTTCCTCTTGAGATCATTTTTAACCCCAAATCCCAGTGCATCTAGAAGGTCTTTGATTTTTCCAGTCTTTTAAAAGAGGGTGCTTTTTTATTTAAAATAAAAATTAGCTTATAATACCTATACAGTCATGCACAGCATAATGACTTTTCAGCCAATGTTTGCACAATGAAAAAATTGTCTAATTATGCATTTTACTTATTGAACTTGTATGTTTATAAATAATAACTAATAATTAAGAATATTAATTATATATGATTAAATTATAGTATATAATTATTGTGTGTGATTAAATATATAATAATATATAATTAAGAATAATAAATTTACCCTGATTTTTCTCCTAAAAGACTAAAATGTGGCATTATGGTTCAAAGTAGGTTCTCCTCATTTACTCCCTATAGAACTACAGTGATATCAAAGGAATTAAACTTAAGAAATAATTCCACAAAGAGCCTAAATTAAATAGGAAGCTTGATATCTTAGTCACATTCGATTGATGTCATTTCTTTATATTGCTGTATTTCAGAAATAGTGTAAAAACAGTTGAGTTCAGACTACCTAAGACATAACACTAATTAAAAAAAAAAAAAAAAAGAAAAGAAAAGGTCAGAGAAGTACTAATGGTTCTGGAGCACTAATGGGAAAAAGACATAGTGCCCTGGAGAGAGCTCTGTTACCTCCACCTGGATGGCTGATAAAGGTGATGCTCCGAACTGCATTACAGAGAACGTAATAACTCTACAGTTTTCAAGGGTCATTGTGACAGGGAAGGTCCAAATGCAAAGAAGGGAAATGAATATAAGAACCAAATTTTGTTAGGCCTTAAAATATATGATAATAAAATTTCCCATAGGGGATTTTAAAAAATGTAGCAGACTAGAAATTATAAGTGGTCTCAAAGGTGTCTTATTTTTCCAATTGAAGTAGCTGCTACAAGCTGAGAATTAACAGTACATTATAGTCAAAATAAGCAGGTGGTTATAAGAAATTAAATTTCCCCATAGAACAAATAAATAATTGTGACATTCAAGTAACTATGGTATCCCACAGTTCACATTCTGAAGAAGGTCAAATAGTATACATAACAATGCATTTCTGTCCTCCAAAATGAACATCTTCTATTTATTAATGATTCATTTATTTATTGAAATTCATCCTTATAGAGATGAAGAGGCAGAAAGAGGGGGAGGAAGAGAGAGAGAGAGAGAGAGAGAGAGAGAGAGAGATCTTACAGTCTATGGATCACTTCCCAGATGGCTGCAATGGCCAGGGTTGAGCCAGACCAAAACCAAGATCAGGAGCTTCATTCACATTTCCCACATGGGTGCGGGGGCCCAAACACTTGGGCTATTTTCCTCTGCTTTTCCCAGACCATTAGCAGGAAACTGAATCAGAAGTGAAGCAGGGGCATAGTCGATTAAGTGCTGTGGCATAGTAGATTAAGCCCCTGGCTGTGGTGCCAGGATCCCAAATGGCACTGTCTGTTGGAGTCACGGCTGCTCCACTTCTGATCCAGCTTCCTGCTAATGTCCTGGGAAAACAGTAGAAGATGACCAAAGTGCTTGGGCCCCTGCACCTTTGTGGATCTTAGGGTATGGAGAGAAAGAAGTGTGCTTTTCTTTCATGGTGCCCCTCTAGGACTCCAGACTGGACTCAAAGTCAGTGTGGTCCACAAGGTTCTCCCTCAGGTAATATCACCAGCGACACAGGCTGCCACACAGTCTGCTTACACCTTGCTCTCTCTCAGAATCTGGCATCTCCTCCAGGCCCCAGTTGCAGGAATCATAGGTGGTATCTTTGCTGGCTGCTGCATGTTTGTTCTGTCCATGCTGCTCCATGCATCTCTCTGCTTTATGTAGATTTGTCACTGCAAACTTCTCTACAACACTCCCTCAGGGATGCATTTCCTTCACTTTTCTTCCGTATTCTTCCCCTAGTCAAAATCAGCACATCGTTCCCATATTCAGCCATCTTGGAATCTTCAGGACAAAAAGTTTTCAAATTCAGGCATAGGTTTTTTCACCTACAGATTTTACATGAACTTTTTTTTCAAAAAAATATTTTATTTATTTGAGAGACAGAGTTATAGACAGAGAGAAGGAGAAAGAGAGAGCAAGGTCTTCCACCCATTGGTTCACTCCCCAAATGGCTGCAACAGCAAGAGCTGGGCCAATCTGAAACCAGGAGCCCACAGCTCCTTCCAGGTCTCCCTTGTGGATGCAGGAGCCCAAGCACTTGTGCCATCTTCCTCTGTTTTCCAGGGCATTATCAGAGAGCTGGATCATAAGAGGAGTAGCCAGGGTTTGAACCGGTGCCCATATGGGATGCCGCAGGTGGAGGCTTAGCCTTCTACACTGCAGTACAAGCCCAAGAAGAGTTTTAAAATGCTTTATTTGTTGATAAGTGACAACCTTTATTTCATCCTCAAAGTTCTATGTCAAAAAATATTTATAAGAAAAATTTAACTTAGAGAAATCCTGTGCTGATTCTACACACTGGTGTTCAGTATAAAATAATCAAAATTTGCCTCTGAGATTGTTTGTAGAAATCAGCTCTAAACATCAGCTGAAATGAGCTAACTACAGTTACAATTGACTTGGCCAGTGAGATTATTTGAGATTATATATTAGAATTTTTTAAATTCTGTGTATTCTCAAATAATTTTTGTCATTATATTTTCCTTAGCTCACAGGACATCAGTTTCTTCTTGCTACTGTGGGTTATTCCGTTCAGCATCCCTTTAGGGAAAGTCTACCCATGCAGCCCATATGTGCAGGTAGCAGCTATTAGAGACCCAGAGAAGGAAATAATTCCTTTTCTGTATGAATCACAGAGCCATAGAGATGACAGCATGTTCAGTTAATTAAAAGGTACAAAGATTGAGAACTATAATGGAGGTATTGCTATGGGAACATAAAGAGAGAACAATATACTGTGGGTGTAGAAGGTGTATTTGCTAAAGAGAGGAAAGTGAAAGGAGCGAGACTATCATCTCTAAGAGATCATAGAGGAAAAGGATTCAGCAGTTTTAGACAAAATTTGGTTGTATTTGAAAGTAGGAAACCAGTGGTCTCCCGTTTTGAGCACTGGTTAGTCAACGATGGGTAAGATCCCCTGGGGGACAACCTAAGACAGGCACAGGTGCGTACGGAGACCGCATGGAAACGGGGTCAACAATGGTATGGCCAAGAATAATGCCTCCCTTTGCTCAAAAATAAACGAAAAGGGGGAAATATAGTGGAATGAGAAGGCTATGCCAAGATGGCCGCTGGCAAGCGAGTGTCAGTTAATCAGGAATGGTTTCGAAACCCACCTGGCAACAGAGCCTGCCTGGCAACAGACTGTGATTGCATGGCTTCGGATACTGCCTGGCAACAGGCTGTGATTGGTTAGGCCATAAACCTCCCCTTGACCGGATTGGCTGCCTTGGCTATTTAAGCTGCTGTACCAACTGAAATAAACAAGTCTATGGGCTGCTCACCTCTGGCCTGCTTTCACCTGACTCCTGGGGTCTGTGTGGTGACTCCGTGCCTCTTGCACCCACCACACTCCTCCTCTCAGAACGAATCCACAGCAACATCAACAGTTCAAAAGAAACTTTAGGCTGGAGCAATTTTTTTTTTTTTTTAAGAATTGGCAACCTGTTTGAAATAGTCTCTAATACACATTTATTTTTATTCCTCAGACACTACTTTAAACAATATTTTTAGATATTAGATGTTTTAGTACTAGTATCTCCTTAATAGCCACTCTGATGGATAGTTGTCAGTTGTATTTTAGAAGTGAAGAAATATCCAGAGAAAATGAGTGAATGATTAAATTTACACAATTAATAATCACCACCAATGGTCTAGCTGGCTGAGTTAAATGTAAGTTGGGAACATAGAGAAATGAGAAGACAAATTACATGTATTGATTAAAAAGTAGAATAGTATCCGTGCTATGTTTCTTTTGAGATTTATAACAAATTAAGACTTTGTTTTAATGTAACATTGCAAATAACAGATCTCAATGACCACATATTGTATTTACAATAAATTTTTAGTATAGTTTGCCAGTAAAACTGATAATTTAAAGAATTATTTATCATTAAAATAGAAACAAAGATAAATTATTTTAAATCATATCTGCTGTGAACCTCAGCCGCTACCAACAAACAATGAAGAAAGAAATGGTTTCTCACAGAAAAGTGAGTAAAGACCTGAGACCCAGAAAAACGATGCATTCCACAGTCTCGACCATGCCATGGAACTCAGTGTTCATCTCCTAAGAAGTGTTCTTGATAAGAAAACTCTTAAATTCCTTAGGACATCTTTAGTCAAAATGTTGGTGGAGTTATAAACCTTTTATTCCATTTCTGCAAACTCAGTTTTGGACAATTTTGAACTCCTTACGGTGAAACACTTTAAAACAGGGGCCAGCCCCGTGGCTCACTTAGTTAATCCTCCGCCTATGGCACCCACATCCCATATGGGCGCCGGGTTCTAGTCCCGGTTGCTCCTCTTCCAGTCCAGCTCTCTGCTGTGGCCCGGGAGGGCAGTGGAGGACGGCCCAAGTGCTTGGGCCCCTGAACCCACATGGGAGACCAGGAGGAAGCTCCTGGCTCCTGGCTTCGGATCGGCGTAGCTCCGGCCATAGCGGCCATTTGGGGGGTGAATCAATGGCAGGAATAACTTTCTCTCTGTCTCTCTCTCTCTCACTGACTCTATCTGTAAAAAAAAAAAAAAATACTTTAAAACAACGTGTTGTTGAAAGATTATTTCCAGTGGAACTGGTAATGCACTCAGGAAGAAATTTGTTTGACTCCACCCCCACTTTTTTTTAAATTTGAATCAATGTATTTCTGGGACACTGATTAATAAATTAATGCTTCTGAGTTTTTGCTTCCCCCCTGAGATATTTTGTGGCCTTTTGGATGGGGAGGAGTAATGTGCTTTTCTAAACCACAGGTGATAGAGAAAAATAGTGCTTTTCCTCCACTTATGGGTGCTGTCGTAATCATTTAATGTGTTGAACACACGGGATGTTATTACTGTGCAGTATTGGATTTCTGCAGCATATTATGGAATAGAATATTGAACAATAATGAGACAAAACAGCTTTCTAAACAACCTGTGTTCAAGCCACTGATACGGAATTATGCCAAATGAACTTGTTTTGTTCTCCAGCTACTTCCTAAAGATTCAGTGGAATGCAACATATTTGAGTGGGAAAAACAGCTAATGGACAGAAAGAGCAAGTACAGTCATTACTCTAGGGAAGGACATAGTTCAACAACTGAACACACTTTTCAAAAATATATTAGACTCATAACTAACAATTGCATTAGTTCTACTTTTAAAATATAGTAGCTATACCCTTTTACAACATTGTATATAGTTAAGTCATATAATTTTACTGGAATCTTCTAATGTATGTTCCTATTCTTAGCAGTGAAAAAGGAACTGTTCTTTAATGCTTTTTCTGAGAGATCAAGATGAAATAGAAATTCTGTTTAATTTCTGGATTCCTGTATTATAGATGGTGAATCAAAAAATCTTTAGATTAATAATTTTATTGCAAAAATTTGTAACAACCATTATATTATAATATCCTTAGCTGTTTACTATAATATGTATGATTGCTTTGTGAAATTTTCTTCCTGCAAGTATCAGTAAAAACATTTTTTCAGGGCCTAAGAAAACATAAATATTCTGACAAATGATTGTTAGCATTGTCTTGGAAGTCTTATTTGTGTGCAGTCTTTCAGTGGAGGACAAACAGGGTAATAATTTAATCAAGGCATTAGGATTGATCTTTTGTCCTAGGATTTCAGTTTTGAGTGATTTAAAAACATTTTTAGAAAGACAAAGAGAGTGAAACAACACATACACCCCTCCACATACACACAAGCGGGGGTGAGGGGAGATTCCCAGCTGCTGGTTCAATCCTCATATGCCTGCAGTGGGAACAATGATGAGGTAGGAAGAAACAAAGCTGGGGGGTGAGAACACAATCCACATCTCCTAAATGGGTGGCAGGAATCCATTTATTTGATCCATGACCGCTTCCTGCCCGATTGTACCTTAGGAGGAAGCTGGTGTCTTAGCTGCTCAGCCTGTCACCTGACTCTTGCACTTTTTAACTGTCGATGATACTTAATCATGTTTTTTCGCTAGGCATTTGTGTGTGTTTTTTAAAGACTTATTTTATTTAGAAGACAGCGTTACAGAAAGAGGTAGAGCCAGACAGAGAGAGAGAGAGAGAGAGGTCTTCCATCCGCTGGTTCACTCTCCAAATGACCACAACAGCCAGAGCTGAGTTGATCTGAAGCCAGGAGCCAGGAGCTTTTTCTGGATCTCCCACTGGGGTACAGGGGCCCAAGGCCATCTTCTACTGCTTTCCCAGGCCACAGCAGAGAGCTGGATCGGAAGTGGAGCAGCTGGGACTCACCATTGCTGCAGGCTAGGGCTTTAACCCCCTGTGCCACAGTGCTGGCCCCAACATTTGTCTTAGCATTTGTTTTAGCATTTGTTCTTTTAGAAAAAAAGAAAACAATGTGTAATCAGATAGTATTAAAATTATATTCAGTGTATTTCAAGTCTTGACAGGTCTTTTTGTTTGTGATTTTTAAGATTTATTTATGTGAAAGGCAGGGTAAAACAGAGAGAGCGAAGAATAGAAAGGATTTTCCATCCACTGGTGCACTATCTGATGTCTGCAGCAGTAAGTCTGAAGCAAGAGCCCAGAACTCCATCATGGTCTCCCGTATTAGTGGCAGGAAACCAAGAACATGTGCCATCTTCTGCTGGCTTCTCATCCATATTACCAAGGATGCTGGATGGGACCTAGAGCAGCTGGGACTCCAACTGGCACTCTGATATGGGATTCAAGTAGTGCAAGCAGCATCTTGGCCTGCTGTGCTATAACATCACTCTCATATTTGTTTCCTTAATGACTAAGAATTACATTAGATTAATATTAGCCACATTATTTTAGCTGGTAACGTAGTATATTCAGGCATTTAATTCAAAAATCATAGACATTCATTTTCCATTTCATTCTATAAATTAATGCTGGTTTGGTTTGGGCATTTGGCATCTTAGTTAAGACACTGCTTGGAGATTCCTGTATCCACATCAAAGTGGCTGGGTTTTAGTCCTGGTTCCACTCTCAATTCCAATTTACCTTCAGTATGGACCTTGGGAGGCTCAAGTACTTGGGTCCCTGCCACTCATGTGGGAGACCTGGTTGGCATTCCTGGCTCTGGGCTTCAGCCTGGCCCACTCCCTCCCATTGAGGGCATTTGTGGGATGAACCACTGGATGGGGATTTGTAGCTCTGTCTCTCTGCCTCTCAAGTAAAATAAAATTTTAATTTTCAAAATTTATCCTATTCTAATCCTATGAAAAAACATGTTATTTAAAATTCAAAGCAAGCACAACCTTAATAAACACTGAGCCAATGATTGAGCATTCATATTCCTTTTTCAGAAAGAAAATAAATCTAGTATGGGTCAAATTATATAGCCAGTAACTTTGACTCATGGTGAGTATTCTGTTTGCATCAAATAAGCTACTATTATTTGAATAATTTGGGCAGAATTCAACTAGTGTTTTTGAAAAGAATCATGAAATTATCATTAAAATTTTAAAGTATTTGTTCATTCACTGACATCTTTGACTTTGGTTCATTATGAATACAGATATTTAAGTAGTTAAGGATGCCAGTTCATAAGCCAAGTAGTATATCCTGGGAAATTATTTAAGTTCCCTATTCTACAGTTTCCTTTTGAATGAGAAACAGTGTTTGCTTCCTAGAGATTTTCTGAGTATCATATGCATAAATAAATATAAACAGTAGAGGAAGGAGCCTGAGCCACATTAAGCTCTCTGAAGGTTTTAGGTATCAACACCTTGTTTAATACTCACAAAAAAAACTTGTTTGGTAGTGAAAATTCCCATTTTACAAGGGGTCACACTATTCTAAATCACACATCTAGTAAAGTAGGAGAATTCAGATTAATCCTGAGAATAATTTGAATCCAAAAAACATATTATTTCTTCTATACTGAAATTAAGATACTCTAGCAAAACAAATATTATCAGAAATATGTTGGTACTGGAATGAAAATGTTTATGGTGGTATACTGAGAAATTAACTTTGCTTGATCTTAGAGTTATGGGTAAGTAATATTGAATAATTATAAAGTTAGCTTAGAGAATATCTTAAAATACAGACTATATAATTTGGAATTTATTGAGGTTAGTATTTGAAGGCACTGATAGCGTCTGGATATTTCTAAAAGTGTCAAAAAAGCAAATTTGTTTGGGAGGGCAAAGAAGAATGAGAGAGGTAAGGATGACCCTCTAGGAATCCATGTATGAATCTACATGACCAGATTAAAACAGCATCAAACAATGAAACTGTGTCCAGTTTGCCATAGCCATCTCAGAGAAGCAAATAATTTGTTATGTTGATAGATTATCATAGATGAAGAAGAGGAAAAGGTAACTAACTTTCTCACCTAGAAGACTGACTTCCTTCACTGACTAAATGAATCAAATCCAGCACCCACTTTATGTTTCTGCTGTTGTCTTTGGCATCATGGAGTAAGTGGTAAAATTGAACCCTGGGAGATTTTATATGCAAATCTTTATGCTTATTTTAATTTTATGGCCTTTAATCTATGGATGGAATCGTCTAGCTAGTGACAAGAAGGATGAGGTTCGAAGATGGCTCAAGATATCTTAACATTAAGTAGATCAATTAATGCTAAAATTCAGAACCTTGAAATTTTGTTCTGTATTCTATGATATATTAATATGTTGACAAGTTTAACCTCTCTGAAAAAATTACCTTCTTATTTGAATTCAAGCTGTACTCTATGTTTGCTGATATGCTGGTTCCATTTTCTTTACACACCTGTGTGTGTGTGTGTGTTGCAAGGGGTGGGTGTGGGAGTGTATTTAGCTAGGGTTGAGCAGTGCAGAAGAGCCAGCATCCCTTCCTTTTCCAGAGTGGAGCCTCCAATTGTGTCAGAGGAGAAGGATGCATTAAAGGAATCATGTGCCTTTGGTGCATCTGCTGAACACTTCTGGTACTTGAGAACTGATTTTTGTCCCCTAGCAATGATTTAAAGAATAATTTATCATAAAATTAAATAGATTGCACTGTAAAAATCATATAATTACTCCCGTAAAAGTACAGATGAAAGTAAGTACCGAAAATTAAAGTGTGAAGTTTTTAATTACGTTCTGATTATCTATAAGCTTATGTTTTAAATGTACCATGCAATACCTTATAATAAGTAAGCATAAATTAAATAGCTACTAATATGTACATCATAAAAAGATTAATACTATAGCTATCATGTATTTTTGCTGGCATAGTTTTAATAGTTTTCACTCTAAAGGGGAATGGATTCTCAAAATTGAGTATTGATCACATGGTTACTGGAATAGCAAAATATTCTTTCAGAACCTAGGCAATAATCTTACCTAGTTAAACTAGGTGGCAAGTGATTTTTTTTTCTCAGAAAATAAGGAATTTCTCTTTAAAAACTGAGATCTTTTTATGATTTAACTTACGCTTTTTCTTTGTATAGGAGACTCACTCTTCCAGTGGAAGGGAATGTAACCCATAGGCTCACAGCCAAACTGAGCTTTGTTTTTGCATTTTATCTAGATCTATGTTCTGCATTATACAGTTATTAACTGAAAACTTAATTTGAGAAGGTGAAGATATTTTCTGAAATAAAATATTTAGAGACATTAACTTGCTGAGTGATCTTGGTCAAGTAAATAAGCTCTTCTAGCCTTGGTTTTATAACTTAGAAATTTAGGAAGTAAAAGTAAATACTCTTTGTGCTTAGCACCAAATTTCAAAAATGATTTTTCTATATTCATTCTATTTTTGAAGGTTGTTGGCTCCTAAGTCCTTTCAGAAATATCTTGGAAATTTTAAATAAAGGATATTTTATGTTTTATTTAAGTTATACAAGTTTCATGTATTTCATGTATATAGATTTAGGAACATAGCGACACTTCCCTCCCATCCTCCCTCCCACCCATGTTCCAACCATTCCTCCTGTGCTCTCTCACATTCCCACTCTTAATTTTTACAAGCATCTATTTTCAGTTTACTTAATGACTGTATAGTTAAACCTACACTAAGTAAAAGAGTTCAACAAATAGTATGAAGAGGAAAAAAAATACACACTGTACCTCAATGGAAGACACAGGGCTGTAAACAATCACAGAATCTCAAAATGTCTATTTCACTCCAATACATTACATTTCTGGTATTCTGTTAGTTACCTCAGATCAGAGAAAACGTATGATATCTGTCTTTTTGGGACTGGCTTACGTATAATGGTTTCCAGTTGCATCCATCTTGTTGCAAAAGACAGGATTTCATTTTTTTTTTTTAAAGCTGAGTAGTACTCCATAGTGTATAAATACCATAATTTCTCTATCTAGTCAACAGCTGATGGTCATCTAGGTTGATTCCATATCTTAGCTATTGTGAATTGTGCTGCAGTGCACATGGGTGTATAGATACTCTTTCATACGCTGATTTCCTTTGGTTTGGGTGAATTCCCAGGAATGTGATGGCTGAATCAAATGAGAGATCTATATTCAGATTTCTGAGGTATCTCCAGTGTCTTTCACAGTGGCTGCAAAAGTTTACATCCCCATCAACAATGGATTAGCCTACCTTTTTCTCTACATCCTCACCAGCATTTGCTGTTTGTTGATTTCTGTATAAGAGCCATTCTAACTGGAATGAGGTGAAACTTCATTGTAGTTTGATTTGCATTTCCCTGATAGCTAGTGATCTTGATCATTTTTTCAAGTGCCTGTCGGCCATTTGAATTTCCTCTCTTGAAAAATGCTTATTCAAGCCCTTGGCCTATTTCTTAACTGGATTGTCTATTTTGTTGTTTTTGAGTTTTTTGGAACTTTTTATAGATTCTGGATGCTAACCCTTTATCAGCTGCATAGTCTGTAAATATTTTGTTCCATTCTGTCAATTGCCTCTTCACTTTGCAGAGTATTTATTTTGCAGTGTGGAAGCTTCTCAATTGATGTAATCCCATTTGTCAATTTTGGTTTTGATTGTCTGTACTTTTGGGGTCTTTTCTAAGATTTATTGGCTATGCCAATATCTTGCAGAGTTTCCCCAATGTTCTCTAGTAATTTGATGGTAATGGGTCATAGATTTAGGTCTTTGAAAATATCAATGCAACTTCATCAATTCTAAATGTTAAATGTTTCAAAAGTAAAATATAATCTTAATTTTTGTAGCCTTCTGAAAAGGGTGTTCAAAAAGAAGTGGCCTATTTTTCTCTACTCGCAAGGAGACTAGGTCTCAACCTATGCTTATACAGCAAGAGCAACATATGACAGCAAATAAACATCACTAAAAGTAATGCCAACACATACGAAGATATCTAGGTGAGCCATATTCTTTTTACTGATACGTGAGGGTGGTTCAAAGAAGTTCATGGAAAACATACATTATCTTTTAATTCCTATTAAACCACTAGTGTAATGTAAGCTTATTTCTCATGTAAAAGAATTACTAAATAAACTACCTATCTGCTAGAAACTTCCAAATCCCTGCTCCCAACCCAATTTTAGTACACATATTAAATACAGCAGATCATTTAGGAAAAAACAGAAATAGAGCATATTCCCAGTCTTTGCAATTACATTTTTATGACATGAACAATGCACAGATATACATTTTGAACTAAATATATTTTTTTCTAAATACAACTTATATAACCTAGGCTTTATTAAGCAAAGATAGGTCTTGGGCATATTATCTGTACAAATTTACAGTAGTATATGTCCCAAATAGTTTTCTTCCTGTTATGATATGATAATATAAATTTTCTGAATGAAGATATATATTAAGGCTTAAGGTGTAAACACTTTAGAAAGCAAACAACTCACTGCTCATTTAAAAATGTACATCATCTCATAATAGGCCCCTGGACTTTCAAATTTACATGTGAGAATACATTTACATCTTACATTTCTAGAAAAGATACTGGCTTTATGTAAAAATGCAGCAAAATTTAAAACCACCATTTTATTGAAAAAGCCATTACTTTTATTAGAAACCAATAATGCTTTTCAAGATGTTCGCAACAAGCCATAGCAAGATATACATTTCCTACAGTGCATTTTTCTTTTAGTTATATTCTAGTAGGAGGTGCAATACCTCCCTGGTTGTGGGCAAAAGTATTTGATGGACTGTGCAAACTGATCTCCTTGTATACAAACCATGCATTTCCTCCTCAAAGTATCATGTTCAGAAAGCCAAAGATCACATATGCATTTAGGGATCCCACACAAGTCACAGAACCAAAGTAGTAATGCACGTCCTTCTGTTCAAAAGGCAGAAGTACCTGAACAATATTGAGCCAGTTGGTTACTTTAATATTCGTGAGAGTTTTAAGCCAAAGTGCTCACCAGCCGCAAAAAAAAAGTGGCAAGAAGAGTGATAACAAAATAAACTATGGGTAGTTTGTGACTGTCTCTATATAGGTTCATACAACCAACATACAGCAGAAGGGCAGCAATGCAAGTGTAAGAATGCAAAGACTGCAAACCTAATAAAACTGTGCCAGAGAAGAGTAATCTCCTGTTAAGACATGACCTTCCCAACTTAGGCCACACACATTTACATTTGCCTGAAATAATACCTGATTTAACCTGAATGGATAACCAAAACTAGCTGTCATGGTTTTCATGCCAGGAAACAATACACTGTTTTGCCCTTAAAACATCCAGAGGTAGCCAAAGTCAAGATGGGCACAATCCACTCAAGGACCTTTATGAAGCCAAGCATCTACTTAAGCAGATTGAGGCTGATCTGGAAGAAGGACATCCTCTGAGCAAAAGAGGAAGAACAGTGGGGCGGAGGAGAGGGGAACCAACCCCCAAATAGTGTCTTAACCACTGTGCTGTATACTCACCCTGAACATAAATCTTTTTTTTTAAAGATTTATTTATTTATTTATTTGAAAGAGTTACATAGAGAGAGGAGAGGCAGAGAGAAAGAGAGAGGTCTTCCACCCGATGGTTCACTCCCCAGTTGGTCTCAACGGCTGGAGCTGCCCCTATCAAAGCCAGGAGCCACGAGCTTCTTCTGGGTCTCCCACACGGGTCCAGGGGCTCAAGGACCTGGGCCATCTTCTACTGCCTTCCCAGGCCATAGCAGAAAGCTGAATCAGAAGTGGAGCAGTCGGGTCTCAAACTGCCCCCGTATGGGATGCCGGAACTTCAGGCCAGCATGTTAACCCACTGTGCCACAGTGCCGGCCCCTGAACATAAATCTTTAACATTCTCACCATATCACCATAAAAGAATTATGTTACTGAGGTGAAGAATTTGTTAATTAGCTTGACTGAATATTTCTACAATATATGCTTAGATCAGATCATCACATTGTACCCCATAAGTATACACAATTATCTGTCAATTAAAAATAAATACATTAAAACAAAACTAAACAAATTTCCATGGCTGCCAGTGCTTGTCTTATGTCAGCACTACTTCATCACCACAGGCTGAAGAGTGCCATTAGCAGGAGCGAAAGAATGGGAATCTGGGGAAAGGAAAGCCCTTGTCTCCCTCAGTGTCCGTTCTTCCTCACCTATTTCCCCTGTGGTGTCTGACAACTTGCCCAGAGCAAGTGTTTTAAATCACCTAGCTTATGGTATTCCTTAAATGAGCTTCACAATGCTCTTTATTTCATGAAATTGTAGATGACATTTGGATTTTTTTTTTAAGATTTATTAACTTGAAGGTCAGAATTACACAGAGAGAGGGAGAGAGAAGGTGAGAGAGAAAGAGAGAGAATCTTCCATCCACTGGTCACTACCCAGATGGCCACAACGGCCAGAGCTAGGCCAATCTGAAGTCAGGAACCAGGAGTTTCTTCTGGGTCTCTCACCTGGATGGCAGGAGCACAGGCACTTGGGCCATCTCCTGCTTTTCCCAGGTCATTAACATGGAACTGGATCAGAAGTGAAGCAATCAGGACTTGAACAGGGGCTCCTAAGGAATGCCCTCATTGCAGGTGGCAGCTTAACCTGTGGTGCCACAACACTGGCTCCCACGTTTGGGTGTTAATGAGGGTTTACGGTAAAGGTCTCAGAATCTATCAGATTCTCAAAAACATCATGAACTTTAGTATCAATATAATATCTCAATAGGCTTTTTAACTCTCTTACTTGATTTTCCAAATCTTCATCAGGATTTACCTTACTTACATTGGGCATTCTGAAAACCTAGTCACCATGTGCACTTAATTCTCCTGATTAAAAAATGCCTACAAATGATAAAAAAAGGTTTCCAGACAATTCATTTCAAGATTGGATACAATCTGTAATACTCACTCTTATAGAGTAATGAGAAAGTCACGTTAGGTTGAGCTAATATATATTTTGCCCACATATATGCACAAAGAAATTGCAAAGAAAAAAAAATAAGTCCTTCCTTTGAAATCCTGAAGCATCTGAACTAAATATTTGAATACCTACCAAGGCCTGGAGTTGCTATGTGCACTTGAGATCGCACTATTTGTTTTCTTTGTAAATTCCTCATGGCTGAGTCAATATTATTAGACAATCTAGAATTAGAAAATTAAGGTTTGTGACCTTAACATTTTTCAAGATTAAAAGGCAAGACAATATTACCCATTATGTTTCACCATCCTGGAAACAATAAAGTATACAAAGAAAAGCATGCACATGAAGAAGATTCTTTCTCTCTTAATTTTTATCCTTATATTTCTGAACAAGTGATTTGAAAAGAAAAAAAATTTCTGAAATTGCACTTTCCAACATATTGTGATATTCCTGTTTCCTGGAACTTAAGGAAATTATTTGACTCCTCTATTTTAAAAACATAATACATCATGCATGTATTATATATACAAATACAATTATTTAATTTCTACTAATTTTAGTAATAGGAATTTTTTTTTGACAGGCAGAGTTAGACAGTGAGAGAGAGAGAGAGAGAGAAAGGTCTTCCTTCCGTTGGTTCACCCCCCAAAATGGCCACTACTGGCCCAAAGCCAGGAGCCAGGTGCCTCCTCCTGGTCTCCCATGCGGGTGCAGGGCCCATGCACTTGGGTCATCCTCCACTGCCTTCCTGGGCCACAGCAGAGAGCTGGACTGGAAGAGGAGCAACCAGGACAGAATCTGGCACCCCAACAGGGACTAGAACCCGGAGTGCCGGCGCCGCAGGCAGAGGATTAGCCAAGTGAGCCGCGGCGCCAGCCGATAGGAAAATCTGATACTGAGCAAAGTAAGAGGAGTAAAAATTACAGTCCTGACTTCTGGCAAGTATTTCAGAACTGGCAGTTTTAAAAGGTAATTCAATTGGACAAGCATTTAGCATACTGTAGTGCCTGGTTCAAGTCCAGACTCCTCCACTGCCCGTCCAGCTTTCTCTATTATGCATCCTGTAGGACAGCAGATGATGGCTCAAGTAGATGGATTACTGTCACCAACTTGGGAAGCCCAGATTAAGTTCCAGTCTCCTGACTTCAGCCTTCCCTAACCCTTACTATTGTGGGTATTTGGATGAGTGAACCAGTGGATGGGGAAATCTCTCTCTGTATGTCTCTTTACTTTTCAAATAAAATAAAATTTTTTAAAAAATATTTTTAAAAAAAGCAATTCATAAAACATTGCATTTTGGTATATCTTTATAAGTTTTTTGTCTGTTATATAGAAACATGGAAGCTGATGTGTTGACCCTCATGAAAAGCAACAGTAGATTTATACAACCAGTGCTCTAGTTATATTAGTCAACCAACAAAAAGTATTGAAACTAGAAATTGTTCTTGTGAAAGCATACATACCAGAAAAAGAGGTGCTATAGTGCACTGGAGTTGGTCTTCAGACTAGAATTGGCATCCTAATCCCTTGAGAGAGGAAGAAATGAATATTTAATTTTATGACTTAGTTACTTACATTATGCAGCCTTTACACTGAGCACTAAGGAAACACTCTCAATGAATTTATGTTGATACGATCTCTTCTAATTTGTGGTTAGGATCTATACTCCATTCCATAGATGCACAAGTTCAGATCACAGATGTTAAACCAAACATTTTAATTGCTTAAAACTGTAAGTCTTTTTGCAAAAACCCTATTTTTCTTTTTAAAACTTAATATTAGCTTTCAATCCTACTTTCTGTCATCCTTTGTTGGTTGCCACATCAGTAGAATGAGAATAAAGTATCTGCCTGAAGCAAATACACTAGAGGTCACTGTCAAACAGAGATCCCCAAGAAACCAAATAGAAAAGGAATAAAAATGAGAGGCATGTTTTATTAAATGTCTTCTACACCTGCTTCCTTTATCTTTTAGACTTGTTTACCAAAGCCTGTTGGGTATCTTGAATTTTTTTAAAACCACAAGGCATGTGATGTGGTATTTATTTTGTAACTGCATTAAACATTTCTCTCATAATATTAAATCCTGCAAGTTAATGGTCTAGTATTAGAAAATAATAATGATCTTTGTTCAGGGCATTTCCATGAAAACTTTTCAATTGATGAATGGTTATAGTTGCTAAGCAGATTGGTTATTTATTAAGTTAGCACTGTAAATAAAATATTTAAACAGCTGGTATACCTGTGATCCTACCAGTAATCTTCTTGAGAGAGAATGTGATGAGAAATTATAAAAATAATTTTAGGAAATGTTAGTGGAAGCCAGTTATTGTGCAATATTCATCTTATTTTCAAAATTATATTAAGATAGGATGCAATCTATTTAAATGCATTTTAATTAAAATCAATTAATTTCACCTCCAGTTTATTTTATATTTTAGAATGATGTATTATTTATTTCTTGTTGATCAATATTAAATTGGCAACTTATTAAAATTAAAATATTTTGAAAACTACACTTGCAAGTCCCAGGGAATATAATAATAATATAATAAAAATGAAAACAAATCAGTGATACATAAACAAAGCAAATATACTACAGAATGGATGCAATTTAAACTCACAAAAACATTGCTGGTATATATTTCCATGTATACTATATTTTAAATAATATTTAATTTTAGAATGTTTTATAGGAAAATTTTGAACATAATTCTGAGTTCCCTTGTATTTCCTACACTGTTTCCCCTAGCAACAACACTTATAAGCCAATAGGACTACATTATAATCAACTTAAATTCAGCCTCTATTCAGATTTTCTTAGTTTTACCTTAAATCTTTTTTTTTCTAGGATTTTTGCCTATCATATTACATTTAGTCATCATGTTTCCTTAAGCCTTTTTTTTTAAGATTTATTTATTTGAAAGGCATAGTTAGAAATAGTGAGAGAGATCAAGAGAAAGATAGAGGGATATTGGGAGAGCTTCCCTCTGTTGGTTCACTCCCCCAAATGACCACAACAACTGTAATGGGGCCAGACTGAAACCAAGAACCAGGAACTCCATCCAGGTCTCCCACGTGTGTGCAAGGACCAATTACTTGGGCCATTTTCTGCTGCTTTTCCAGGCCCTTCAGAAGGGAGCTGGATCAGAAGAGGATCAGCCTGGATCAGAACCGGCACCCATCTGTTATGCTGACATCACACCCGGCAGCTTATCCTGCTGTGCTACAGTGCTGGTCCACATGTCTCCTAAAGCTTCATTGATTGATTATTTTATTTATTTGTGTCATCCTTACAGTTTTGAAGGGTACATGTCAGATATTTAGTAAAATATCACTTTATTCAAACTTCTCTAATGTTTTTTTCTCATGATAATTTGGAGATTAGAATTCTGAGGTTTGAGGGAGAATGTCACAGTGGCAAAATGCCATTCTCTTCACATCATATTAAATGTGTATACTGTCAACATCTCTTCTTAATATGGATGTTAATGTTGATCACCTAGTTGAGTTGGTGCTTGTCTGATTTCTACAGTATAAAGGTACCTTTTTCTCCAGTTTTATTCTGTGCTATTTAGAAGAAGGTCACTATGTGAAGCCCATGCTAAGGTCATATTGAATGAAGCCAATCTCCTATTTCCAAAGCTTTTTTTCCTAAGGATTCTTTTATACCCTCCTCCTTTAGGGTAGAGTATCTACTTCAATTATTTGGAAGTTTTCTGCCTGGAGATTTGCCTATTTTCCCCCATTTTAAATGTACTTAATTATTTATTTATTTATAGCAATATGGATTCATGTTTGTTGCTCAAATAATTGCACACATTATCTTTGGAACTATATATTTAGAAGTTCCTAACAGTACCAGAGCATAGTAAATGTTGAATAGATAGTAATTTAAAGTATACCTAAATGTAAAAATAGGATTATGACCTATTTTGACATTAAGAAATAGGAAATGTACTTCATTACGATATACTTGATCTTTAATTACAGATCTTTACTCACACCCTTAGAACAAAATAAGAAGAGGCATAAAGGGATAGGCACTGTGGTGTAGCAGGTAAAGCCACTGCCTGTAGTGTCAGCATCCCTTATGGGCACCAGTTCAAATCTCAGCTGCTCCACTTCCCAGCCAGCTCTCTTCTATGGCCTGGGAAAATGGTGGAGGATGGCCCAAGTCCTTGGGCCCCTGTACCCGTGTGGGAGACCTGGAAAATCTCCTGGCTCCTGGCTTCAGATTGGCGCAGTTCGGGGAGAGTGAACCATCAGAAGGAAGATTCATTCTCTCTCTCTCTCTCTCTCTCTCTCTCTCTCTCTCATTGGCACAGTTTGGGGAGTGAACCATCAGAATGAAGATCCCTCTCCCTCCTCCTCCCCCTCCCCCTCCCCCCTTTCCCCTCCCTCTCCTTCTCCCTCACCCTCTTCCTCTACCACTTTCTCTCTGTAACTCTGCCTTTCAAATAAATGAATAAATCTTAAAAAAAAAAAAGAAGAGGCATAGAATAACTTAGATATTCAGTTCATGAATGAGTGTGTTGATCAACTGATCTTAGCTGAGTTTGGCTACTTTGGGCAGGTTCACTAGTTTGTGGGTGGTACAGTGGGTGTTGGGTGGTAGGAGAGTGGTCTAGGGAATCAGGTGGTACTCGATATGCCTCAGGTGGCATACCAGGGAGCATCTCGTTCTGGTCCCCAGTTGTCTCTCAACATGAAGGAGGACAGCTTGATTATGTTCTGGTGATGCAACATTGAGCAGAAATATGTGTTTTTCTTCATACTTTTGCTTGCGTCACATTTCATGACATTCCAGTGGCCAAAACAAGGCACAGGTGAATGCAAATTCCTGAAGTGGGGAAGTACAGTGTGTCTCCTTTGTGAGAAGAACCACAGAGTCACATGGCAAATGTAGTCACTAGGAAGGGGTCAACGGTAACCATAAAACAATCCAAATACCATGCATAACTACCCAAGGGAAAACGTCTAAGTTTTCAAGAGTGAGTGTTTATTGTTTTTGAAGTACGTTTTCACTCTATTTTTGTTATAAATTATGTCAGTGAGTGTAAGTGCAGCATTATCATTAATTATGTCATATTTCAGGAGTTGTTCTTTCTGAAATGACAACCAAGTCATTTAAAAGTATAACATAGTAGTTTACTTTTCAATTCCGCACACATCTTGGATTATAGTGAAATCTTATTGAATGAATGCTTTTTAATTGGGGTATGTTTCCAATATAAATGAGTATTTCATGCAGACAAACTTGAAGTATAATCATGAAGAGGCCTGTAAAATGAAAGAATCAGCTAAGCCTATAAATCCCCCCATGTACATTTATGCTAGAATTAGACACATGAATAATCTATTCTTAGTGAATATTCAGCAAAGGACAAACTCCTAGAAAGAGGACTCTCTGGGAATGCTCTTTCAAATAGAAGTATTGATAATTGCAGAATATACAACTTGCAAATTTGTTGTTTTAGAGTTTGTTTAAATTAAGCCTTTAAGAATTCATGCATATCAAATCCCATTTTTTTCCTGTAGAAAAATTCAAATAAAACAAACTGAAATAAATCCTCTTTTTCCGAAAACATTGAAAAACAATGTGAGATGTAATTAAGCATAGATGTTAATGTTTACACCTCAAATTCTAAATATAATCCTAAAAGAAGCTTTTATAACATTTCTCTTAAAGCTGCTAATATTTGAGGTAGCACTCTGTAATAAGACAGATATGTTTTATGTCTCAGGAGACCTGGGTAGAAATCCTGATTCTCCCTTTTGTAAAATCAGTTTAGACGATTTTTTCTTCTTCTTTTTTAACATCTAGGAGCCTCAACTTCCTTTTCTGTAAAAAAGAATAAACATGTTCATCTCAAATGATTGCTAATGAGAATTAAAATCATATATATAAAATGTCAAATTTTGCACAGTGCTTTATACATAATGAGTTCTGTACTATTATGTTGATACCACTGCCTTACAAGTTGCACATTATTTCAGTTATTAACTTAATCCTTTACTTTTCCAATATTTTACCTTGTGCATGCCAGAAAGACAAATATAATAAAACAGAATTGGTCCTGTGGAATAAGAGCAAAAAAATTACTGGGGACAAGTTTTTTGTATAGCAGTTAAGATGATGCTTAAGAGACCTGCATTCCATAATGGAGTTCTTAGGTCCAAGACCTGGTTCTGTATCAGATTTTAGCTTCCTGCTAATGTACACCTTTGGAGACAGCAAGTACTGGTTCCTGCCCCCAGCACTGGAGACCCAGAATTAAGTTTATGGATCCTGGCTTAGGCCTGACCCTGCTGTTGCAAGTATTTTGGGAGCCAACCAGCAGATGGAAAAATCATTCTCTTTCTACTTTTCAATCAGCTAAAACAGAACAAAGAATGACAGGCACAAACTGGTATTTTATTGCTAGGATTTATATGCACTCTTGTTCTAATCATTTTGTCAAAATTTTGACGGGGCATGCATTAATCTGCTTGATATAAACTTTTTTCCAACTAATATTATTAAAGAGATATTCAAGTATGTTAAGCTAGAGAACTTCATTTAGAGCATCTCAAGAAGTGGCCGCATAGTAAATTTGACAGAATTACAAACATTAAACTTTAGTATCACTTTTTCCTCCTTCCAGAGGCAATAAAAACTCTTATTTATAGCTGTAATAAAAAGGCCACAATAAGATAAGTTTCTGAGATCTCTTTTTAGTTAATTCTTCTATTACCAGATGCTTGTCACAAGATATCCCAGATCATGCCAGGATCTCGATGCCAAATTTGGTAAAACAGAAACAGGCTCAATTAATCAGTGAATGTTTAGTGCCCAGTTTGCCAATCAAAAAACATTCTGATCATTCCAACAAACGATTTTTTAAAATATCATTTACCTTCTTTTTTTCTTTTTTTTTTAAGATTTATTTATTTATTAGAAAGGTAGAGTTACGGAGAGGTAGAGGTAGAGAGAGAGAAAAAGAGAGAGGTCTTCTATCCACTGGTTCACTCCCCAGATGGCCATAAAGGCTGGAGATGTGCCAATCCGAAGCCAGGAGCCAGGAGCTTCTTCCACGTCTCCCACGTGGGTACAGAGGCCCAAGGACTTTGCTATCCTCCACCGCTTTCCCAGGCCACAGCAGAGAGCTGGCTGGGAAGTGGAGCAGCCAGGACTCAAACTGGCGCCCATATGGGATGCCAGCACTGCAGGTGGCGACTTTACCCACTATACCACAGTTCTGGCCCTCGACACAGGATTTTTCAAGCCAAAATCCTGAATACCATATTGCATAGAATCCATGAATAAGAAGTATGCCCCATCCATCCAATTTCTTCTTTACTTTTTTAGACAGAGCTAAGAGAATGCTCCGGTTTCTAAATGGATCTTGATGTTGCTTACATCATGTTAAGATACACATGCACACTCACAGACAAGCTGACACTGAAAACTGGGTTATAGACTTTGTGTTCATATTTTGTGATGGACATATGAGGAGCTAGTCAGAATCAATCAACAATAAAAAACCTTCTCCCAAAACAGGCTCCTGGGTCTGTTGCCAAGAAAAAGACTTGAGTGATTACAAATAATAGAGGTGTTTCTTTGCATTCCCATTTCTCTCCCCAAAAACATCACTTACTTCATTGTCCCATCAATGGGGATTTATGAGGAGGTTTTAATTATAAGACTGACCGGTTTTAAAATATAAGACTAATGTATTCTTGATATTGAGAATTCCTTTTGATTTATATTAACTTTAAAATCTTGTCTTTTCTCTCCATCAAGTGACCTTCTCTTTTAAATTCGTTGGTATTTATGGAATTGATGTGTTGCATTAACACAAAGCCTTTTATCCAGGAACTTCAAAGCACTTTTTATCTGTCGACACGCTATACTTGTTTAGTATCACTATAAATTGTTTTTATGATTGATTATTAGAGTGAGAAAACATTAACAAAACCAAAATATAAGGACAACTTTAAGATACATCAGATTTCATCCAACAAATTGCCTTAGTTTTAAATAACCCATGGTATGTTAGAATGAAATGCACTTCTACTTAAAAGTTAGCCTTGTTAACAATTTTTCTCTTAAATTACATTTTAATTTAAAATAGCTTGTCCTTATTTTGAAAATATATTACTGAAAATATTTCATCTGCAATCTTGAGTTCCTTAACTAAGAATTTCATATATTAATATACTAAGTGTATTCTACATTGGCCTTTTTTTTCCTCTTGGGCAATTACTAAAGTAATTCATAGACATGTTTTTACTGGTAAGTATGGATAAATTAAATCTGTCAGGACATTAAAGTAGCAGTAGATATATTGTGTCCATTGAACTAAATGATAGCTAATTCTCTAGAAATGGTGCAGTTTATTTCTTAACTCATATAAGTTTATATTAAAATTTTGAGGGTTTTAATGAATGCATTGTTTAATGAGCTTATTTAGTTGAGCACACGATGAAATTCCTTTCCATTCCTCCCAGTGACAATATACATGTGTTGAAACTGTAATTCAGTTTTCTACATGTGAATGGAATCATAAACTTAAATAATATTTTCAAATCCTTATGTGTGTGATTTAAAAACAAATCTCTGGAAAAAAATCATAGTATGAAAATGTAACCACATAGTGTAGTAAAATGTAGATTTATGTATTACAGACTTTGTCATTGCTACAAGTCAGTGTCATAACTTTGGACAATTCCCTTAACATTTTTCAACTGTAAAATGTGAGCATACACATGGATGATTGCTAAGGTAATTTTAGGCTTCTATATAATTTAATGAATTGTGATTCTTTGTAAAATATGGGCTGTTCTCTCTATATGTTTTTTAAAGATTTTATTTATTTATTTATTTATTTGAGAGGTAGAGTTACAATCAGTGAGAGGTAGAGACAGAGAGAGAGGTCTTCCATCTGCTGGTTCACTCCCCAGATGGCCGCAAAGGCCAGAGCTGTGCTGATCTGAAGCCAGGAGCCAGGAGCTTCCTCTGCGTCTCCCATGTGGGTGCAGGGGCCCAAGGACTTTGGGCCATCTTCTACTGCTTTCCCAGGCCATAGCAGAGAGATGGATGGGGAGAGGAGCAGCCGGGACTAGAACCAGCACCTATATGGGATGCTGGCACTGCAGGCGGAGGATTAACCCACTGTGCCACAACGCCGGTCCCTCTACATATTTTTAAATATGCCTGAGGTTGTTTATTATTGGCAAAACATAATGATTAATTATAATTCATTTCTCTTTTATAGGCAGTAGTGCTAAAATAACCAGTGACAAGTCACACAAGGAGCAGCATAGCATCTAGAGCTAGTCACAGTAAAAGAAATGCTTCTCTTTTTGCTTCTGGTTTTCAGTCCAACTAAATTAAATGGAGGACACAAAAACTCATTTGTGAGAGCACCCTGACTATTACTGTTTTCCTACCATGGCTATATTATAGGACCATAAGTAATTGATACCATGGCATTTGAGGATATATTTGTAATAACTGTTTCAGTACCAAGTAACAAGGATCTATCTCAAACTAGGTTGCATAAAAATAAAATTTCAAAATAATGTGATTGGACTGGCTTGGGCCTAGAATCCAGAGTTTATGTGATACCAAGATGTATCTGTTACCATCACTGCCTTGCTTTTCCTTTTTCCATAATGTTTTAGAATGTTGAGGATTACAATCCATCCACCCAGCAACTTTGTTGTAGACACTTTGTCTTTCTTAATAGTTCTAATAAAAATTCTTCAGCCGATTCCCCTTGGCCTTGTGTAGGTCAGTCACACAGTCATCTGAACCAGACATTTCATTCAGTGGGATGGACTCTCCCTGTTAGCCAAACTGAGCCTGTACTCATCTTTGGAGCTTGTCAGGCTTGGAAATAGGAAAGGGCATTCCTTCCTAAATTGTACCGGCTGAATAGTGGGAAGGAGTAATGCCACAGTTCATCAGGGGACTGCTCCCCAAAGGGTCAATGATGCTGTGTTTGCACAAGCCATAAGCATCCATTCCCACTAAGAGTCAAAGAGGAAGAAAAAGAGACAGTAAGGGAAGTGTTCCTTTTTCAACAGCTGTATTTTAAGTGCTACTATGTTTCCCGTACATTGAGAATATAGGAATGTACAAAAGAGACAAAACTTCCAATCCCAAGGGTGGGCATTTGGTGTAGTGGTTAAATTGCCACTTGGGAGACCTGCATTTGTATCTGAGTATCTAATTCAAGTCTGGACTCCTGTGCTTTTGTTTACACTCTGCTAATATACACCCTGGAAGGCAGCAGGTGGAGTAAACCAGCAGATGGAAGACCTTTCTCTCTGACTGTCCTTCTCTCTGTCTGTAATTCTACCTCTCAAATAAATAAAATATTTCAAAAATTGCACAGAAAAACATGAATAATCTTTATAACTCAATAACTTTTATTAGTAACTGTTAAGGAGGATGTCATCCATAAATATTAAAAAAAGTTTCATTGTGGAATAGATAACCATTGACAATGAATTTTAATTATTATGAGAATATTTCATTAGATATATGAGCATTTAGAGTTTCTTTTTTTAATTTATTTGACAGTTAGAGTTACAGACAGTGAGAGAGAGAGACATAGAGAAAGGTCTTCTTTCTGTTGGTGCACCCCAAATGGTCACTATGGTCAGAACTGTGCCGATCCGAAGCCAGGAGCCAGGTACTTCCTCCCAGTCTCCCATGCGGGTGCAGGGGCCCAAGACTTGGGCCATCCTCCACTGCCTTCCCAGGCCACAGCAGAGAGCTGGACTGGAACAGGAGCAGCTGGGACTAGAACCGCACCCATATGGGATGCTGGCACCTCAGGCAGAGGATTAACCAAGTGAGCCACAGCGTGGGCTCAAATTCGAAATTCATATTGAATATTGCAGCCGGCGCCGTGGCTTAACAGGCTAATCCTCTGCCTTGCAGCACCGGCACACCAGGTTCTAATCCCGGTTGGGGCGCCGGATTCTATCCCGGTTGCCCCTCTTCCAGGCCAGCTCTCTGCTATGGCCCGGGAAGTCAGTGCAGGATGGCCCAAGTCCTTGGGTCCTGCACCTGCATGGGAGACTAGGAGAAGCACCTGGCTCCTGGCTTCGGATCAGCGAGATGCGCCGGCCGCAGCGGCCATTGGAGGGTGAACCAGTGGCAAAAAGGAAGACCTTTCTCTCTGTCTCTCTCTCACTATCCACTCTGGCTGTCAAAAAAAAAAAAAAAAACACCAAATATTTGAATATTGCATCATTTTTTAACTTTTATTTAGCAAATATAAATTTCCAAAGTACAGCTTATGGATTATAATGGCTTCCCCCCCCATAACTTCCCTCCCACCCGCAACCCTCCCAAATCCTGCTGCCTCTCCCATTCCATTCACATCAAGATTCATTTTCAATTATCTTTATATACAGAAGATCAATTTAGTATATATTAAGTAAATATTGCAACAGTTTGAACCCACACAGAAACACGAAGTGTAAAATACTGTTTGAGTACAAGTTATAGCATTAATTCACATTGAACAACACATTAAGGACAGAGATCCTACATGAGGAGTAAGTGCACAGTGACTCCTGTTGTTGACTTAACAAATTGACACTCTTGTTTATGACATCAGTAATCTCTCTAGACTCTAGTCATGAGTTGCCAAGGCTATGGAAGCCTTTTGAGTTCGCCAACTTTGATCTTATGTAGACAAGGTCATAGTCAAAGTGGAGGTTCACTCCTCCCTTCAGAGAAAGGTACCTCCTTCTTTGATGGCACCATTCTTTCCACTGGGATCTCACTTGCAGAGATCTTTCATTTAGGGTTGGTTTTTTTTTGTTTGTTTTTGTTTTTGTTTTTTTGCCACAGTATCTTGAGTTTCCATGCCTAAAATACTCTCATGGGCTCTTCAGCCAGATCCAAATGCCTTAAGGGCTGATTCTGAGGCCAGAGTGCTATTTAGGACATCTGCCATTCTATGAGTCTGCTGTGTATCTGCTTTCCATGTTGGATCATTCTCTCCCTTTTTTATTCTATCAGTTAGTATTAGAAGACACTAGTCTTGTTTATGTGATCCCTTTGACTCTTAGACCTATCATTATGATCGATTGTGAACTGAAATTGATCACTTTGACTAGTGAGATGGCATTGGTACATGCCATCTTGATGGGATTGAATTAGAATCCCCTGGCACATTTCTAACTCCACCATTTGGGGCAAGTCCGATTGAGCATGTCCCAAATTGTACATCTCCTCTCTCTCTCATTCCCACTCTTATATTTAACAGTGATCACTTTTCAGTTAACTTTAAAACCTAAGAATAATTTTGTGTTAATTATAGAGTTCAACCAATAGTATTAAATAGAACAAAAAAAATTCTAAAAGGGATAAAGTATTAAGTTGTACATTAACAGTCAGGGCAAGGGCTGATCAAGTCACCGTTTCTCATAGTGTTCATTTCACTTTAACAGGTTTCCTTTTTGGTGCTCGGTTAGTTGTCACTTATTTTTATGATGTATCTTAATTTTATTTATTTGAAAGACACATTTACAGAGAGAGAAAGAGAGAGAGAGAAACACACACACACACAAATACAGAGAGAGGGAGAGAGACAGAGAGAGAGAGAGAGAGAGAGAGAAAGCAAGCTTCCATCCTCTGGTTCACTCCACAAATGGCTGCAATGGCTAGTGCTGAATCAGATGGAAGCCAGGGACCAGGAGTTTCTTTCTGGTCTTCCACATGGGTGCAGGAGCCAAATTCTGCTGCTTTCCTAGGCACATTAGCAAGGCGCTGGATTGGAAGTGGAGCATCTAGGACCCAGACTAGCACTCATATGGGATCCTGGTGCAGCTTTCCCACACATTGGTGACCACAACAGGTTTTGATTAATGTCCAAAATGTCAAACATTTTCCCCTACGATAAACCATTTTATGTTTCTAAGGATACTGTATAGAAACATATATGTAAATAATGTTATTTGGTTCAGTGCCCAAATCAATGTTTTAAACACTTTCCAACCTGTTGCCCTTGTAATTATGATGGTAGTTACTTTTCCTATTTAGCTTCAGAAGTTTAAAATACCAAGTGGGATGAACTATTCAGTTCTAAAAAACTGTATTTATAAATTATGCTCACACAATATTTAGAAATGGTTTCTTAATAATTAGTCTTTGACTTTTGTTAATATTAAAATCATTCTAGCAACACTTCTAATGGGAGAAATCTTTTAATGAAGTCAGCCAGAAAGCATTGTCAAGGATGATTGAAGTGCTGTCCTTTCGTCTCATTTGTAAATCTTTTCTATAAATACATTAAAATGACACAATTTAGTGATGTACTTTTCCAGGACAGCCTTTGTGAAGATAAACAATATCAAATGGTAAGGCCTCAAAGACAATTTCCACCAATTTTATGATTCAACGTTTCAGTTAAACTTGGCAAATTTTTTCTAACTCTTTTTTCCTTACTTCCATCTTAAGTGAGTTAAAACTCAATTTCTCTGTTAGACTGAATCATTTGACTTACTGCCTTACATTCAAAAGAATATTAAAACAAATTTGAACAGTAAGTAAACTTTTTACTATTAAGATTAGTTAGATTCACCATATTGTTTCTTTCCTATAGGGAAAGATATACCTAAAGGAAAAGGTATATACTTCATTCATTTAACACTATATAATGTCAAGTGAATGGAAGGGGAGAGGGAGCGGGAAAGGGGAGGGTTGCGGGTGGGAGGGAAGTTATGGGAGGGGGGAAGCCATTGTAATCCATAAGCTGTACTTTGGAAATTTATATTCATTAAATAAAAGTTTAATAAATGAAAAAAAAAAAAGAATTCTCTTAACCCATGCAGATAAAAGTTATCAGGATAAAACTCTCAAGAGGGAAAGGGAAAAACAAGCTCACAACTAGAGAAAGCGCTTGGGGGTAGTTTAGAGGTGGAAACACAAAGAATCCACCTGAGTGAAAAGAGAAGCAAAGCAGTCAAAACAGAAAGCGAAGGAGAAGAGAAATCTCCTCCTTGGGTATGGCACTTTAGAGGAGAAAAATAAATTAAACTTTGTTAAACAATTCTAAAGTTGAAGGGCAAATATTTATTGATCATCTCCTGACCCTTTGAGAGTAGCACTGAAGCTTTCTTCAGGTTTTATTTTGTTTAAATTTTGAGGTTTTAATGGAGTGCGAGAAGAGAGGATATGATGGGTTTGAAGAAAATATCAAGTCACCACATTGCCTAGAAGAAATGGAGAGTATCTGTCTTGGGTTCCTGCTCTCAAGACTAAGCTCAGGAGTGGGCAGAGGAGAAACTATCCATGAAAAGGAAAAGTGCCTATCAGTCTTTCCAGGGTGAGAGTTGTCGGAGTTACTGACCTCTTATCTCCAACATGCTCTTTGCAGAAAGCAATGGGGCTCCCTCTTGCCCCTAGTCAAGATCTATTTATGTTAATAGTCTTCTTTTAGCAGCAAGCCAGGCAGGAAATTTAAGTCAATTCACACTTCTACATAAATTGCCTCCATCAGGTAAACAAACAAATTGCTTTTCTT
Organism: Lepus europaeus; assembly: GCF_033115175.1. NCBI lineage: Eukaryota > Metazoa > Chordata > Mammalia > Lagomorpha > Leporidae > Lepus > Lepus europaeus. The sequence goes on from NC_084828.1 coordinate 60,456,571, forward strand.
TGTATACTGCCTGGGATCTTCTGCCCCCAAAAGTGTGAATTTCTTTGGTAATCCTGTCCCTTTTGGGCTTTGGTGAATCTGTTTAGGGGGACAGAATTAAAGCCTGGGAACTAGAGAAAAAGGTGAAGCTTAAATAGGGAGAATGTGTTGAAAACAGACTCCCTCTGGTTTTGATTTTTACTTAGGATATTTCTAGGAGTTAGACAATTATTTCAAGAATATTTTGAGTTGCTAGTGTCGGAGCTAACATAAAATAATGACTGAATTTATGACTGTGCATTAATCATAATCACTTGGTTATGAACAGAAGCCCAAATATCATTTGAGCATTTGCCAAAGGGTCATGATACTTTGTGACTAAACAAGAATATAATAAAATAAGTGAGTTCTCAATATTTTACTTACCTTGAGAGTTTACAATTTTTTTTTTAACTCTAAACCAGTTAATTCAGTTGATTCAGTTTTTCATGTCTGCCTGTTTTCTTTAATTATGGGATAGTTACTGCCATGGCCAACATTCCTGGTTCACCATCTATGGTATTGCATTAAATCAAGTTTTACAAAAGGGGAGATTGACTATATGAGAACATTGCCACCTTATTCATTATGTATAGCTCATTAGTTCCCTTGACAACTTTCTTTTGCTTTTAATCAACTGAAAGAAAAAGACTTCACAGATTTTTAGTGGGAAACATATGGAGCTCTAGCTAATCAGCAATGTGGGAACTTATATTTAAAGGTGCAGCTGACCTTGACTATGCATCCTTCCCAGATTGCCTCTTATAAATCCTGTGATCAATAAATGAAATAGTATTCTATCCCCTTCACAGCTCACCTTCAAATGTCTGTTATCCCCACAGATGGTCTAGGATTCAGTAAAATGTTTTTGCCCATGTAAAGACTCCAATCTATGAGTTTTATAAAAGAGGGATTTAGCATTTCTTCTCAATAGTGAAATATGGCTGGAAAATTGAGTTGACAAGAAATCCAACTTTATTAAATATCTAGTTAGATGCTATATCTTTCCAAGGAGTCAAAATGAGTGGCACTGTATTGTAAGAGTAGTATTGACTTGCACATGGGCTATCTATGTTCTTTTCAGATGACACTTAGAGCCTTATTTTTAAATCTTAAAAAAAAAAAAAAACCTAGTATTTAATACACACAACTGTATTTTCTTTTTTTTTTTCCTGTGTATATTTGTGAGTCTATTGGAAAGTGTTTAAATTGGATATAGATTGATGCTGCATTTGAGACTGGGTGAGATTTTAAATTACTAAATAGGATTCACATGTGACCATAATCAATCTATCTTGGGTCTTTTTAGCCATTTAGTTTCTGCCTCAGATTTGAGGTATCAGAACATCCAGAGGGACCCCCTACCTCTTAGAGAATTAAGTAGAATTAACTTTGTTAATTTGAAGACATATTAAAAGAATCATAAGATGTTGGTCAAGAAAATTTTAATGTTTATTTATCCTACTTTGAGTGAATAATGAATGTCTTTCCATTTTGTTTCTTAAGCTAAGTTACAGAAATATAAAATGTGAGGGGAGTTCAGAAAGTTCATGAAAAAATGGAAATAAAGGGTAACTATTTTGGTACAAAACCTTTTGGACTATTGCATTTTTCCCATAATATACATTTTCCTTGAACTTTTAGAAGACCCCTCATATTTGAAAAAAAAAGATTTTTAAAGGAGTTATTTTATAAAAATAAATAATTTCAAGTTTTCACATTGGAAGAGAAATTTATTTATCAAAATGTATAATTATGGAAAGTAGCAGTTGCACTGTTTAATAAAAATAGTTCTTTTGATGACTTAAAGATTTTATCCTTACTCCTATTTTGAGTGCATACTTTTTTCCCCCAAGATTTATTTATTTATTTGAAAGGCAGAGTTACAGAGAGGCAGAGGCAGAGAGAGAGAGAAAGGTCTTCCATCCGCTGGTTCACTCTCCAAATGGCCTCAACGGCCAGAGCTGGGCAATTCCCAAATCAGGAGACAAGAGTTTCTTCTGGGTCTCCCACGAGAGCTCAGGGGCCCATGCACTTGGGCCATATTCTTCTGCTTTCCTAGGCCATACCAGAGAGCTTGATTGGAAGTGGAGCAGCCGGGACATGAACCGGCATCCATATGGGATGCCAGCACTTGCCCAGCACTGGCCCCTTGAGTGCATTCTCAAAGATAACAACTTTACCATTCGTATGTTATACGTATTATTTGGAAAATGAAATATAAACATTATCCATTTAATCACTTATTTTCACATGGAACATGTATGTATTACAAGGACCATAATTCCATAAATTCTGGTCCTCCAGAGTGTTTTTTCCAAAGTTTATTTCTATCTCCCTAATTTCTTCCAGACCCTGACATGCCTCCTCACTTCACTTTCACTGTGTTGAAAACCATATGATGCAATATGTGGTGTGTCTGAGTGGAATATGGTATACAATGAACTTTGTAAGAGCTGAAGAGATATTGATAACTAATCAATTAGACTATAACTTATCTGAAAGACAATAAATTATAGTAAGAGATATAAAGATGTATGTAGTATTCATTTTAAATACATAACTTTTTTTTCTAAAATAGTAAACATTGTAGATCAGGAAAGTACATCAAATTTAACATGATTTCTTTTGAAATTATAAAAAAGGCTTCCATCTTAAACATTGAAGAAATGCAGAATTAAATTTCTTTGCTATTTAAAAAGACGAAGACAAGTTTCAAATCGTTCTGCATATAAACTTGCTGACATGCATGATTTCAAATCAAGCCAGTTATAGCTCTCATTCTTTGAACTAAATTCAAAACTCTCTTACTTTTTCAGCATGAAGAGAGATACATCAGATATTTCCTTAATGCTTACTTTCATTCAATCCACACCTGATTTTGGAGAGCTGCTGTCACAATGCCAAAAAAAAAAATAAATAGACTGGATTTTTAATAACATTTTTGATATGATAAAGAGAATCAGGGTAGTTTTATAGCACAGTCTAAATGATGAACTCATGTTATACCTTTCAAATGAAGTGAACCATTTCTAGTTTCTTAAAGGGCCTTTTAAAGAATTGGCTGGTAGAATAGCATGTCATGTTCATCATAAAGCAAGAAATGCCAAGTAATCTTTTTATAATGCATTCCAAATAGATATGGTTATGTTCACTTTTATAATACATTCAATTTATTTTTTGTAAGTAGGCAAGATTATTGTCCAAACATAATATGCAATCAATTCAGAAAGGCCCCAAAATATATCCTAAACTTTACCACATAAATGAAAAAATAATTTAAAACACATTCATTCTCTTTATCATCTCATTCTTTTATATTCTCTAAGATATGCAGTCAGGCAGTTAAGCAGTCAGTGGTGCAGTTTTATATCATAGTAAATTATAATGCCAACCTAGGTTGTCTTAACAAATATGGTCAGTGACTTTTTCTTTAAGAATACTGAAAGTATCCCTTGAAACAAAATTTATATGTGTATTTAATTGTTCATATGTTCAAAAACATCCAGTTTATTTGATGTAAATGAACTTAATTTATTTAGTCTGTAATACAATAAAAGTATTTACAATGAGCTTGAAGAACACCAACAACCAAAAATTTTGAGAAATTAGCGTTGAAGACATCAAAGGAATCATGTCATCCTACTGCACAATTTCTAAATATACAGATACATTAAATACTTGTTAGTTAATACATGAACAAGTAATTTTGTTTTTAAAATTTGAAATGATTGGCTAGGAGTGTAAGATGAAAAAGATTAGAACTTTTCATGCAAAAGAGGGTTTCAGAATTTTACAAAGAGACTAAACTTTTAAAGGTTAATTACAACTTGTCTTATTAAATAAAGATACGTTTGTGTTCATACCTTTCAGATGTAACTCTGAGAACTGTACTATGTTTTTAAAAAGTGTTTTTGATTTGTTATAAAATAATTCTGGATGTGGCAGAGGAATGAGGCCCAATCTTCCCTCATGGCATTGCTACCAATAAACATTTGAAGAGAATGAGAAAGCTGTATTTGTTTTTCTATTTCTGCTGTTCTAAAAATATAACAAAAGTATGAGAAAGATGTTAGATCTTTGGTTATTCTGATTGTCTTTTTTCTGTTTAGACCTCTAGACTTCTGCAATTAGATGTGTTTAATTAATATTAACCCTTTATATACAAAAGCCACCATCAACAACAAAGGAAAGTAGTTGGAACTGTGAAATTATAATGGTGTGGATAGCCTTTTTTGTAGATGAGAGGTTAGTTATTTAAAGCTCAGCTAAGGCTAAACCAAAATAATTTCAGTGAAGTCCTAAGCTCATTTCAGTCCTAATTTGGATGCGTACTGTGTCTGATCAACTTCAGACAATTTTCACATATAGATCTTTACCTCGTTTGCACTCTTTATAAAGCCCTAATGATAAATGAATAATTTGTAAAATATTGTGGAGTATAATATCTTTGGTCAGCTAGTGACTTATCTGGAATTAGTTAAAATTCCTTTACGGTGAAAGAAAAATGAAATTTCTTATCTAAAAATATTTGTGTCTTTCAATCTCCATTTTTTAAAATTTATTTAAGGTATACAAATTTCATATATACAGATTTAGGAACATGGTGGTACTTCCCACCCTACCCTCTCTCGTACCTATGCTTCCACTCTTCTTCCTCTCCTATTCCCACACTTAATTTTTACAAAGATTTATTTTCAGTCTCCATTAAAAAAACAAACTCCACTAATCTTCTGAATTTCTTTCCAGCCAACGACTCTGTAATATCTTGCCTCTACACACCGTACTGCCTTTTTAGTCAATTCCTACTTGGAGTGATGAGTAACCATGGCTCCATCCAATTTTCCACATGACATCTGTGACAGCAGAGCATGAACAGGACCTGTCTCCTGCAGAACTGTCCCTTAGGTGGAGCTTAAATCTTTGTAAGAAAGCCACCAACACAGGAATCCAGTCAGGACTCTGCATAAGGACTGGAAGCTGCCAGAGCTTAGATGTTGACAAGGCAGTGTTTCTTATCTCTAGGATTTCATGCCCCTCCCCCCTGATGCTCGGCTCCTCTAGGCTGGCAGGGAACTTGCCTCTGGACAAGACTGTGACAGACTCCCTTTGATGATGAGCATCCACAGGCACAGGGAACAGAATTTTCCTATTCATTGGGCTGCACAGCTGTGGCGATTAGATTCTGCTTTGGAGTCAAAGCTGAGGGCAGGGTTTCGGTTTAGGTAAAAGGGAAGACAGTTTGAGTACAAATGAACTGCTTTTGACTCTGAATTTATTTCTTCCAGATGCCCTGAGATTTAAGATCAACTCTTTATTTTACTGAAACTTGATAGTTGTAAAGTGGCCATTTTATCTGAAGTATCAAATGAAAAAAAATTAGTAATAACCATATTTCCAATCAGAAAAAAAACATAATTGCATATAGGAATATCTTGATAGCTCTTTGGCATTGATGATTTTACAATTATATCTTATTTCTCTCTTATTAAACCCTGAGTTAAGCCTAAAACCTCTCCTTGTTGGCTTATCATCAGTGCTGTTCTGGGCTCTGCTTCATTGCAGATTGTGTGGAATGATAATTCATTGATTCACTTGATTTTTTCCGCCTTTTTCTGAGCAGAAAGTTTGCATATTTAATGAATATGCTGTTCACATACTGAAAGAATCCTGGCTTATTCTAGGGGCACTTTTAGAATGACATGAAAGAGGATCTATATAGCATGTGGCTATTTCCACCATAGCAAATTTAGAAAGCATATAGAGTTAATTCAACTGTACAAATGAATATGCCAATCAATGCATAATTTATCTCTGAAGAAACATATTTATTGCGTCCCCTATTTGATTAGATGGCTTCAATGTTCAATTCATCAGTTACCTTTCAATATCATTCCTGAGAACTGCTTAATTAATCTGTTGCACTACAACCCTCTTCATTCTACTAGCAATCCCTTGCCCCATTTCAATGACAAAATGCAGGAACTGTGCCATGTAAAGACTTTATGTCAATGTCAAGTGAAGGTTGGTAAGTGGCTGGCTTGTTTTCTTTATTAGGTTAATCAAACCAAGCAGCCCCACAGAACTTATATTGTAAGAAAATTTTAATGAGTTGAAACTAATGAGATATGTGAAAAAACACCAAGATAGTAATGGCGCTGTTTATATTTCTCAAAAAACAATATACTTCTTTCATCAAACACATTGTTTTCTTCTCTTTTCCAAATAATGAATTTAAAACATACTCCTAATCGAACCCAAACTAATCTATTATGTAGCACTACCACATCCCCTACTAACAAATGAAGCATGGGAGGCACCTGTGTGTTTAAAGGAAAAGTGATCTTTATGTTTACTACCTCCTGGGCACAGTTTATTCCTTTTCTAATGCTGTCAATAAAATTCCACTAGTAGTTCTGTAAATATTTACCAATTTGATGGTTCTCTGAACATATCACAGAACAGTCACCCTGGGAGATACTTGCCATAAAATTAAGTGCAGGTTCATGGGATCTTTCTCTCCTTATCTGTTTACCAAGCTTGCAATCTCCCTCTTCTACTCTTTCTTTCCTTTTCCCTTCCTATTATCTGAGACTTCTTATTCTCCCTCAGTATTATCCTCTTGGCCTCGCCATAACAGAGGCATTTTGATGCAGTTGTACCCAGATCTCATATTATCTTCTTCACCACCTCAGCATTTTAGGCCAACTCTCACCAGCAAGCCTCCTCACACAGAAACAGTTAGCATACTAAGATGGGTTTATGACATTATGAATAAATTGTCATCCCAGTAACTTCTAAACTAAAATAACCATGAAAGCATAGGTACTGTTTCTTTAGTTATATAGGTGACAGCCCTTTTGAGAAAACTAATAGTGATAATAATTATAATATTTGTGATATATTTGGCTACTTTTAATTTGCCAGGTACAACTTTAAATTCACTCAGGCCATCTTCCACTGCCTTTTCTAGGCCATTAGCAGGGAGCGGGATCCTAAGTGGGACAGCCTGAGCATGAACCAGAGCCCAGTTGGGATGCCATTGTCGTAGGCAGTGGCAAGTTTACCCACTGCACTATCACAACGACCCCTTAATTCCATCTTAAGTCATCCCTATGTGCTGTTATTTTACTCATTACACATATGAGAAAACTGAGGCACTGGGAGATTAAATAATTTGTTTGAGAGGACACATCCACCCTATTTATAATTTTAATACATCTAATTCTGGGCTAGGTCTTTAGCTTGGTGGTTGAGATTCCTGTGTCCTCTATCAAAGTGCCTGGGTTTGATTCTCAGTTCAAGCCTCCTGACTCCAACTTCTTTTCAATGCAAGCCCTGGAAGCAGCGGTGATGGTTCATGTAATTGGGTTTCTGCAACCTCTTTTGGATACCCATTTAGTGTTCCTGGATCCCTGCTTCAGCACTGGCCTGGCCCAAATTTTTTGGTTATTTGGGGAGTGCACCAGTGGCCAAAAGCTTTCTCTCCCTCTCCCTCCCCTTCTTACCATCCCTCTTCCTCCCTTTCCCTTTCCTTCTCTTCTCTTCTCCTCTCCTCTCTTCTCTTCTCTTCTCTTCTCTTCTCTTCTCTTCTCTTCTCTCTCTCTCTTTCTCTGTCTCCCTCTCTGCCTCTCATAATAGGAGTTTAAAAATGTAAACGTATGTAATTCTGGAAATTCCACCAGAGGGTTGAGATGTGGCTTTTTTAAATAATATTATTATCAATACATCCATTAGCTTACTCGAAACAATACTGATCACACAAAGTTATCTAAGAGATTAACTATTAGATCTTATTTGATTTGGTTATCTAACCGTAATCAACCTATTTTCAGCAAAAAAAAGAATATTATTGGCTTGGAATACTAGGTTGGTGCTAGGGTACAAACAGTCTCAGATGTGATTGGGTCCAGGTACTAAAAATATGTCATCCCTACCCATCTTTCAACATGCTTTCCTCTGTGTTAACTTTATTTTTAGACAGAAGAAGCTGAGTATCTCGGACATTTAAGAAATGGACCTTGTGTCAATCTTCCTATGTTCCATACCTAGTTCCTTCATTTATCAACAATTTCCAGTGATATCTAACTGGAAACGACATTCTGAATTAGTTCTCTGTCATTCTTTACAGCTAGATAGCACTTAGAATGGTATAGGATAGTAGATTTGAAATTTGTTGAATGAATGATTTATCATGTAAAGACAAACTCTTGTCAAATTTCTAGAAAAAAATTAAGACTATCTTTCAAGATATTTAAACTAAAATGTCTATAAGCTTGGTGTTGCATGTAGTGAAATTTTATCAAGGTCTGATTTTTATAAGGAAAGATTTATTAGAGGTGGTAAGTTCAAAATATAAAAAGGCAATGTAGAAATGGTACACATGAATAGCAATATTAAAGTCTAAATGAATTCAATTGCTTGAAAAGTTACAAATTGTCAATGACAAAATACAAATTGATACTGGTAAGTTATGCAGTAAATTGAGCTCTTAAAAATGATTTCAATGTGGTATTAAGTACAAAGCTTCATTTCCTGCCATTCTTCTCTGTATTTCCAGCAAAAGTATATTCGTAGTTTGTATAATAATTATCTTTCCTGCTTGAATAAGACTTATCAGATGACTGAATAGGGTTTCCCTGGACACCTATTTATAACTTATACATGAATATACAGCCATCCCAAAGTCATTCAAGTACAGAAATGTAGAATATTTCCTTTTCCTATGAGTACAGTAGAATATATAGGTGGATTTTTAGTTATATTGTTAAAACAAAGCTATCTCTAATAATTCATTAAAACTTTTACTTATTAGGAACTTCCTTCATGAAAAAAATGTACTTTTAGCAAGTTTTCTCTTTATCTAGACATTTTCATGTTTGTTCCGAAGCATGTAAAAAATTAACCATTTACAAAAAACAGAGTATTCAAAAGCAGTGTACTTTCTTCTATATAACATGCCAAGTTTAAACTTCCTAATGACCTCAGGGTGTCTGTCATGTATATTAGTTGTGCTCAAAACCGATGCTCCAAGTGCCGAGTCAGGTGTTTATGATTGTTTTTCTTTATTCTAAATGGTGGTGCTGCTACCATGATTCCCCAGTACAGTTATTTATTTATTTATACTCTGCCTTCTGCTAAAGGACTTAATGTACCTTAAAAAAAGTCTTCAAAGATTTTTTTTTTTTAAAAATGTTAAGAAAATGAAAAATCAGAACACAAGTGAATTTAATAAAATCAAGAAGATGAAGCCGAGGATGACATTAGTACACGAAATATGTGTTACAAGGTGTCATCTATTTGTTGAAAGAAAGCAGGTATGATTAGCAGCCCCCCAAAACATGGAAATATGCTGTGAATTTCTGAGTTCAAAAGTGCAGCAGAATCAGAATTGGTTCTGGTAGTGAGAAAAACTTCCCAGTGTCTCCATGTTATTCCTCATGGCCTCCATTCTATCTGGATCATTTCTTGGCGACTTCCCATATAGGTAACCCTTCCTTGAAAACACTGCTCAGAACTCCATCATCCATTCCCTGAAAGCACCATCAGATGCTTTTTTTCTCTTCTACTATCATTTGGGAAATACCACTATCATTGCACTTATAGTTTTGTAGCGTGATTATTGCTTAGTTATATGTCTCATCCATGGTCTTGAAAGCTCCTTAATGGCTTTGGGTATGTGCTATTCATCTTTCTGTCTCCAGAACCCAGCATAGTTTCTGAAATACTATAATCAATAAAATAATCTGAATGAATGAAAGAGTACTGGTAATATGCTGGATTGTCTCCTAACCAACATATTTATTATAAATATAAAATTAATTTATTAAACATTTTGTAATATTCATTACTATACACTAAATTCAGAAAAAGAACCACACTCCTTTGTAATTGAACCAACACAGTGCAGGCCAGAACCTGGAAATAGAGGGCTGGCTCATTTAACTCAGAAATAAATTTTTCATTTTTTCCCAAGATGCAGAAGAACAGAAACACACTGAGAGGAGAGAGAGTATACTCCCCTCGACTGATTAAAAGTCTCCAAATGCCTGCAATAACCAGGACTGGACCAGACCTGGACTAGACCAAGGCCTAGAAATTCAAATCAGGTATCCCATATATGTGACAGAAACTCAAGTACCTGAGCCATGATCCCTGCCTCTCAGGGTGTGCGTTAGCAACTGGAGTCAGGCAGGAGCCTGAGCCAGGTACCAAACCCAGGCACTCCAATATGGGATGCCGACATCCAGCTGGTTTCTTAACTGCTAGGCTACCCTAAGAATAAATTTTAGAGGAATGGATAGAATACATAACTAAATACTTAGTATATGTTAAGTAATAATGAGTTCAAGTTTACTTTACCTTTTGTGCTATGATTCTATGTTGCACTCTTAAGTCCGGAGTCAGTGAAAATAAGTATGTGTACCTGCTGTACATGTAAAGAAATGCTAAAATTCATTAAACAGGTCAGAAATAAAGACTGCTCTAGTTGGCTGTTTTGATTTTGTTTTTAGTTGTTTTTGTCTCTTTCTTTGTTTAAAATGCTGACCATCATTTCTTATTGCTCTCTGAATACTTCTCTGCTCAAAACTCTAAATTGGATTGCAAACTAGATATTTAAGCATATTTTAAAATTATGTAAATAAAAATAAGGTATATTTAATACAGGTCCATAAGCACATGCTGAAAATTATGTAGTAGTTAAGGTTGTTAAGTTAATATTAATCTTGTTTTTTTCCCCCCACAACCTCTAGATGTCTAGATGAAGGGTACAAGTAGGTACTCAATTCTCTGAATTACGAACCTGAAAACACCTTTAGGTTTGAACTCTTTCTTACCTCTTCACATCCAGTTATTCAACAAACTGTGTCATTAATTTCTGAAATAGCTGTGCTGCTGTTTCTCTACTGTTCCTTCATTTGGGAATTCATATAATCTCACATGACATATTGCAGGAATACCTTGTCTAATTTCTGTAGTACTAACATCAATCCCTCCAAGCTACTCTATTTACTCACCTCCTGGAGATTTTGCCTAAATGCAAACCATTCTATAAATACCTAACACCCTCAGGATAAAAACCAAATTCTTTACTCAAGGATTTAAATAATTTTTAATACATGTTGTGTATCAAGCTCTGTCCTCGGTGTTTAAAAACATATACAAAAGATTTCTAGGATTATTTATCTTCCTTGTATCATCTCCTAGCTTTCCCCTAGTAATATCCTGTGAATACACTTATTGTCCAGACCCACAGACTTTTCCACCATGCAGAATGTTCTCTCACACTTCCTGGTACTTCAGCAAAAAATGCTCTTCTCTTGAGTCTTGTCTCCTTGGTGAGGACTTTCTTGTGATTTCTGCCCATCCTTGGGCAGAGACAGAAAATTTCTACTTGATCCTCTTGGAGCATACTTACAAATAATTTTACTGTTGATGTTTGAAACTGTGTCCTTATATTTATTTCCCAGTTCATGGAGTAGACAGGAGTATTATCTTTTCCATCTTGTTTGTGATGAATGGTGGCTGTTCACTTAATGCCTGCTGAAGAAACTACTCAATGACCTCCTGTATACTTTAGATGGGCAGTTGGTCAATGGTGCTACCAAGATTCAGGACCTATTGTTTCTACTTTGCCTTCCATAAGCCCGTGAAGGGCAAGGAATTATTTTCCCTGTGGTGCCTAGTAAAGGGTTTTACATGTAACATGTGCTGAATTCACAATTATTGAATTGAATTTTTAAAAGCATTGTTAGCAATTTGTCCTGTAGTTGATGACTTTGTTGCTGGGTAATAATTGAAGAGGCAAAAGGAAGGAATTGGAGAACTTCCAAGGGAAGTCTATTCTCTTAGTTCCTGTTCTTCTCTAGCTCCTTACTCATCTGCTTGACTAATGATGAGACATGGAAGGTGAATGGACAGTAATCAGTGAGGGTGGAAGCTATATCATGTAACAGAAGCCCCTAGAAATGAACAGCAAATTGAATCTTTCAGTAACAGGGAAAGACAGAACAAAATTGTTGGAAACATTAATTCAAGGAGTGCCTCAGCCGAAATGAGGCAACATCAGGACAATGTGGGGGAAGGGAGCAGTGCGAGTGAGGCCGTTTTGGCAGTCTGTGGTGGGTACTCTCTCTGGTCTGACTAATTGAGAATTGATTGTGTATGCAGAAAGGTTATGTTTTATTAAGGGAAACCTTTTTTCCCTTTTGTCGTTAAGAAATCTGCTCTTCTGTAGATGTTATTCCGTTCCCATACTAAGCCCTCATTAATTTATAATTCACTGCATTGCTTTCAAAGTTCTGCACAGATTTCCTGTTTCTCTCACATACAGTGCTTCTAATAGAGAAAGTCAAGTAGGATACAGGTTGAAATGTTTCTTGTATTGAGGGCTGCAAGACAGACTTGCTGGTGCCAAAACATTTCACCAATAATCTCTTAGATCATTGTAAATGTTTGAAAGTGCCATTTTGCAAGCTCTCTGAAAGTTAATTCGGGCTCTCAAACAACTCTTTCGCTACAGACTAAATTAACTCTGATTTTTGGAATCTGGAATAAAAACGAATGGTCTCCTAGTGGAGCTACATACATTTTGAAGACAGGTCCCTCACAGAGAAAGGAACAGGATTTCATCCAATGCAAATTCTGAGGGCAGAGGCAATAGAAATAGAGAGAAATTAATACACCTTGTCACCCATATAACTCTTTTTTCTGCCAGTAAATTTGATATGTCTTGGAAAAAGTTCGATACAAAGAAAAATAGAATCAAATGAATTTTCAATTTCTAATTATCCAACATGCCATTAATCAAGATAAATAAAAAGAGTGGTTTTAATAACCATTTTCATTGAATTCTTACTGATATATGGAGATAGAAGGACAACTTGACAATTTATATATATATTTGGAAGAATAACTTGACAATTTAGATATATATCTGATAAAATTTAAACATTGTAGACATGAGATACCTGTACACTTAACATATACCAGATTCCAAAAAACATAAATAAATATATTAAAGTAGGTGCAGACTTACAGGGACACGTGCTTAGATCAAGGCACATGGGGACAGTAGCTATTTAGCTCTGATTGACCAGAGTCAAAGAAAGATGCATGCCTAGTGTGACCAAATCTTGAATTTTTCTAAGGAAACTAGAAAACTGCATTTTCAATTTAATCTCTTATGAATATTTTCAACTAAACATCAGAATGTTTGTGATGGTCAGGTAAAACATATGCATGAGTAATACTCAGCCTTGTAGGCAACCAGCTTAAGACCTCTAGAATAGAGTTTTATTCACCGATTTAAAAAAAAAAAAGACTTATAACGTGTTAAAAATTAAGAAGTAATATAAGCCATTACATAATAATATGTCAAATTAAATGAAGTTTCAATGAGCAAATATAATTGTTCTGGAAAGTGAGGGATCTACAGATGCTGAGCTTTAGCTGGAATTATGTGAAGAGATACAACTTTTCCTGAAACTTGAAAGATGTTTGGCCATAAGTGGCAATAAGTAAGGGAGGAATGCAGATGATAATTTGGGGAAACAGTGGCTAGTTTACATTTAGTGGAACCATTTCTTTTAATTCCTAGTCCATTGTTTTCTCGTCCATGCTCTACCACTTCCTATTTTACCTAGGATTAAAAAGACATATGCATTAATTAAACAAGAAGGAAAAAACTGTTCCTCAGCAGTAGAGACAAGGGCTGTAAAGAATCATTGAATCTCAAAATTTCAATTTCACTCATATACTTTTTTGATTACTCTATTAGTTACCACAGATCAGGGAAAACATCTGGTATTTGTCTTTTTGAGACTGGATTATTTCACTAGATATAATTGTTTCTAGTTGCTTACATTTTGTTAAAAAAAGATAGGATTTCATTCTTTTTTATGACTGAATAGTATTCCATACTATATACATAACACGGTTTCTTCATCCAGTCATCTGTTGATGGACATCTGGATTGACTCCATGCCTTAGCTATTTGTGAATTGTAATAATCATGGGGGTACAGATAACTCTTTCATGTGCTGATTTCATTTCATTTGGGTAAATTCCCAGTAGAAGAATTGCTGGGTCATATGGTAGGTCTATTTTCAGATATCTGAGGTATCTCCATACTGTCTTCCACAATGGCTGTACTAGTTTACATTCTCACCACCAGTGGTTTGGGGTACCTTTTTCCCCACCTCCCCACCAGTATTTATTGTTTGTTGATTTCTTTATGAGAGCCATTTTAATGGGGGTGAGGTGAGACCTCATTGTGGTTTTGATTAGCATTTCCCTGATGGCTAGTGATCCTGGGCATTTTTTCATGTGTCTGTTGGCCATTTGAATTTCTAAAAATTTCTGTTCAAGTCCTTTGCACATTTCTTAACTAGATTGTTTATTTTGTTGTTAAATTTCTTAAGCTCTTCATAGATTCTGGATATTAATCCTTTATCGAATGCACAGTTTGCAAATATTTTCTCCTATTCTGCCAGTTGTCTCTTCACTTTGCTGAGCGTTTCCTTTGCAGCACAGAAACTTCTTAGCTTCATGTCATCCCATTTATCTATTTTTGCTTTGACTGCCTGTGCTTCTGTGGTCTTTTCCAAGAAGTCTTTGCCTATGTCAATATCTTGCAGTTTCCCCAATGTTCTCCTGTAGTATTTTGATAGTATCAGGTCATAGATTTAAATCTTGATCCATTTTGAGTTAATATTTGTAGAAGGTCTAAGGTAGGGGTCTTGTTTCATACTTTACATTCTTTTAAACATGTGGCAGTCCAGTTTCTAGTTCAAGTATATCATATATCAGGGGACCATCATTTGAAAGTGTATGATATAACATGTTTAAAATATACCTGTACTGGCTGGCACCGTGGCTCAACAGGCTAATTCTCCGCCTTGCGGCGCCGGCACACCAGGTTCTAGTCCCAGTCAGGGCGCCGGATTCTATCCCGGTTGCCCCTCTTCCAGGCCAGCTCTCTGCTATGGCCCGGGAGTGCAGTGGAGGATGGCCCAAGTGCTTGGGCCCTGCACCCCATGGGAGACCAGGATAAGCACCTGGCTCCTGCCATCGGATCAGCGCGGTGCGGCGGCCATTGGAGGGTGAACCAACGGCAAAAAGGAAGACCTTTCTCTCTGTCTCTCCCTCTACTGTCCACTCTGCCTGTCAAAAAATTTAAAAATAAAAAAATAAATAAAATTTTAAAAATACCTATATATACATATACCTATACTATTTATTTTTTATTTTTTATTTTTTGACAGGCAGAGTGGATAGTGAGAGAGAGAGAGAGAGAGAAAGGTCTTCCATTTTGCCGTTGGTTCACCCTCCAATGGCCACTGCGGCCAGCACATCGCGCTGATCCGAAGCCAGGAGCCAGGTGCTTCTCCTGGTCTCCCATGCGGGTGCAGGGCCCAAGGACTTGGGCCATCCTCCACTGCCTTCCCGGGCCATAGCAGAGAGCTGGCCTGGAAGAGGGGCAACCGGGATAGAATCCGGCGCCCCGACCGGGACTAGAACCCGGTGTGCCGGCGCCGCAAGGTGGAGGATTAGCCTGTTAAGCCACTGCGCCGGCCAACATATACCTATACTATTAACTAATGAATATGAATTAGCACTGTGGGGAGGTGGAACTCTTTTCAGGTATTCATTGCTCTTAACAAAGTAAATTGCAGAATGTAAAGTTAAAACACAATATCTATGTTGATATTTCAGACTCAGCCTTACTTTTCAAAACATGACCAAACAGTTAAAAGCCATTTCAAAGGCAGTAAAGTCTAGGAATCTTAATATAAAAAATATATGCTTACAAAACTTGCATTGCAGAGTGGCATTCTGTGCAAAAAATACTATATTGCTGGCCTAGCCTTTCCATCTGTTTTTTGCAGTCTTCTTATCTAGGCAGCTTTCCAAGACACACAGAATATTAGCTGTGCACTCTCTAAATTTAACTTGAAAGTTGAGATAGATCAGATCCATATGTACAAGAAAAATAAAGTGTCAGCATGACCATCTTAACTCAGTATCTTGGATATAATTTTTAAAAGCTACTCCTTCATAACTGACATGTAATGCAATTTAACTTTATCTAGTTGAATACCTTTCACAAAACCATATTTCAATCATGAAAAGGAATGAAATCAATATCTACTTAATATTGTGATTAAAAATGTATACCCAAAAGGAACATCTCAGTATTTGAATTCCAGTAATAGTTCACCTCCCTCAGTCCTACTTCCATGATGTTAGTGCAACATTATCTCAGGCAGCACCCATCACAGTGGTTTTCTCTCTAATGTTGGCTCTCTTGCATACATTTTATGGCCTGCTCTGATGGAATTTTATCTTCACAAATGTGTTTTCTAATTTGTCTATTTTTGTGTTCAGTAAACTTTAGACTGTGTGCTAAGAAAAAATTTTAGCAATCTCTTGGTTATATTACATTAAAAGCAGAATTTTCCACAGTGAACTTTTGATAGTCTTTCTTGAGGCATTTGTAAAAAAAACAAAACTTCCTTGTTAAGTGTTTTGGACTGTAATTTATAAGAATTGGGTTTTTGGAGGGTTTTGAGACAAAAAGGATAATTCAATTGCTACCTGCATGATGAGTTTAGAATAATTGTACTGAAAAGTTAAAATTTGCAATCACTTTAAAAAGTCTTTTACTGACTTTTGGAAATAACACAGATATCTTCTAGGTTTTTCATAGTGAATGTGTTATAATGTTTAACTGTGGAATAGTGATGTATTTTAATATCATGCATAATCTTGGTTCCCAAACCAATAAAATTTACCTATACAGAGCTTTTAGTTAGGAAAAAACACGAGTATTTTAGAAACGAATATTTCCTAGTTGGCAAAGATGTATTAATGATCCTTAGTTTCTTCAGATAGGAAAATTTAAATTCACAAAGAAATTATTTTCCTTTTATGAAGAGACTAGTTTTTCCTTTATATTTTCTCCTTCATAACTTTGATGGTACTGGGCAAAGAACACGTTTTTATTGCAGTGCATGCCCTTGGAATAATGTAGTTATCTTACACTTTATAGGAAACTATATTTCACCATCCAAAGAAAGAAAAAATAAGGGTCTTACTAAAGAGTAGTTCTTCCCAGAAGAGGCTATTGCATTTGTTGATTGGTATAATTTTAATATGAGGACTATGGTTGTCTTTACAAAAGTAGCTGCAAGTAATATTATGGTTAAAATAGCTGATAATACATGAAAATAAGAAAATAGTTTGGTGGAGGAAGTACCCGAATGCACACTGTTCTTTCAAAATATTTTAGAGATGCAATTTTTATATAGATCTTAATTGTACATTTCAACAAGTTTTAGCAGATGCATTCAACAGTGTAACCAACACCCTAGTCGTAGACAGAATATCTTTGTCACCTCAGTCATGTTCCTGTGTCCCAACTTAGCAGTCAATCTCCCGCCCCCTAAAAACAGATAATCTATGTTTCAGTTTCTATGATAGAGTCATTTTGTCTGTTCTTGAATTCCATATAAATGAAATAATGTGTATAGGCTTAGAGATTTTGACAATGAAATAAATAAGAAAAAATAATGTCACCTAGAAATTAGAAGATTGACAAGACAGAAGAGAGTAGTTTATGTTGCTTATGAGCTCAGAGGTTAGAACCTGTAGAGAAAAAGAGCTAGAAGATTCAAGAGAGTCATAAGTAATGATGATATCTGGGTAAAAGTAGAAATATTTTATTGCGTTGGAGGTATTAAGTGTAAAAATCTAAGTTCATAGTGCTGACAATTCACAGTGTTGACATGACTTTTCCCAGAAAATTCTGAGCAGCTGAGGGTTAGGTCACAGGAATCAGAAGATGCGACTTAGACAATATTAGTTACAAGCAAGATGGGTTCCACAGACCAGAAGTGTAATGATAATTAGAGTAGAGCAACAATATGTGGAGAAAAAGTAAGACTGGCAAAGATCAAAAGAATGGCAGTTACTGTGAGAAGACATTTACACCCTGATTATTTGTGGATGGATGAGCATGTTACCAGTTACAGTGCAGTGTCTCAAAGTAGTGATCCCTAGTTTATACCTCAGTTCCCATTCTACCTTCAAACAAGTAGCTTTTTATTCCTCACAGCATGGTTGATAATTCTCAACAAGCTTAGGGAATTTTTTTTTTTTTTTTTACTTTCTACTCCTACTGTCATTGTAGATAAATGTTTAAATTAGCTTATAGCATTGACTATTTCACAAAAATATTTATGTCTCAGATTAAACCCAGAAAAGGATCTAGACCACTGCCAATTACCAGAGGTACATAGGTTTTGATTTTAAACACCAAGAAAAATATGAGAAGAATACACTTGTTCTTTACAGTGGCTTTACTAACAATGAAAGTGATGCCAACTTCTAAATTCTCATTTATTCCATGGAACACTGATTTTTGCATCTGTCTTATTGAAAGCAATCCTTCCTTATACACATCCCCCAGTATCTATTTTTTAAAAGTAATTCTTTCACCACTTATTTTTTGGCATAGAAATTCTAGCTCAAAAAACATGATAACAGCTGCCTTTTTATTCCTGCTTCATGGTTAGGTTTCTTAACTGCTCAACATTTTAGGGGAGCTTTTCCCCCATACATTCACATTCCCCCAATTTTCAGTGCTCTTGCCAGCTAGTAAGTGCTTTTCTAGACATCTTGAGTGTTCTCCAAGAAAGCAAGAATGAAGAGACCAGGCTGGCTATGCTCTTAGTGCAAATAGCAGCCATTTAGCAATCAGGGGCCAGAGATCAAGCAAATGCTTTCTTTAACTTTGTGCCATCTTCACATTTTTATTTAATGGCTACTCATTTATTGAGGCCACTTATATATGAAGAGTCTGCTCCTTGTACAAGAAGTATTTAAATGCTTTTCTTATACTCATTTGTTCTTTTGGTCTTTAAAAATTCTCTTTTCTTCCCAGCTCCATTAGTTATCAAATCCATTCATTTTCATGTGCCAGGACATAGCTCAAAGGTTAACTTGTGCATCCAGCTTAATCAAGAGGTGACTGTGCCCTGAGACATGCAGAATGAAAAGGTTATACACTCTGAATGTTTAGAACATTGTTTCAGCACATATTAATTAGCGACAAATGACCTGAATTGATTCTGTCTAGATCCAGGTCAAATGAGCAAGCAGATATTTGACTTCTAGCTTCAGACACTAGAATCCTGCTTGTTGGATTTTTCCTCTAAGAGATCTGCTTGGCTCAACAACTTGCGGGAGTTAGTCTTTGGATGTTATCAATTCTGTATAAGGTGAATAGGCTTTGCAGAAGTGATTTACAACAGGCAAGCTCATCCAAAACTGAATTATAGAGAAAACAGCATTTTATCAATTTGCAGGTGGAACAGAAAAAGCATGTATTTTAGAACTGCATCAAATGATGTTTAATTCTAACCTCAACATTGAATAACTGTGTAACTTTGGAGATGTAATGTATTCTTTCTGAATTTAATTTTCCCATTTGCAAGATGAATATAATACTTATTCAATGCTCTGATAAGAAGTGCACAGGCAATATATGAAATATGCACAGGAATATCCTGGAATATACTACATACTAAGTAAATATTAATTTCTTTTTCTTCAGTCCTGTTAATAACAGACATGATTATTTAATTTTAAAAAAATTGATGCACCTGTGAGTAAATTCTTTCAGAGTATATCCATGCAGATTAAACAGTTATGAACATGGAATTACAAAAAGCAAATATTTTTATTTAGTACAGCTTAATGGATTGACCTTCTTCAAACTTACAGTATTTCTGAGTAGATAACTAGTATTAGCCCTTAAATAACCTTTCTCATGGAGAATGTGAGAAACACAGGAAAGATTTTCTTACAGTAGACTTATTTCAATATGTCTTATTAATTCTAACTTTTTATATTATGATTATACTTAGAAGACGGCATTCTTAGCTAATTTGACTCCAAATATTTTTGACATTTTTAATGAGGAAAATATTTTAGGATCATTGCTGAGATCTAGAGATAACCTAAGCTTATGAGATGGTATTAGAATGAAGTTTTCAGTTTTATGATAGCTTTTACTGACTTTAATTTCAAATTATTTTTAAATCTTGATTCTGAGGTGAAGAAACTTAGTTTATATCTGCAGTGTAAACAGTTAAATTATACCAATTAAAACTTGAAATCAAGTATCCCATTGTGCAATAAAATGTTGTGATTCTGGTGGTGTACATCTTTGACCACCACTGCCTTAGGCATCTGGTAAAATTTCTTTCCCTATTTTTCATTCTTTACTTCCAGTAGTTCAGTTCTGCCATGTATGGAAGTAGGAATCATGTTCAAGGGATCACTTCCATGTAGTTGCCTGTTGCTTCATGAAAAAGTAGTGGTAACATTCCAACCCTTAAGGAATTTAAATATAGTGCAGTATACAAGCAATAAAGCAATGATTAGAATACAAAGTGCTAAGTTTGTCACTGAGTTATACATACAATGGGGTAGGAAAACAAATTTGGAGTTTAGGACAAACACAGAGTCTGATTCAGACTGTACATGTACTTGTACCTAAGGGTTAGCCAAGAATAATGAAGCAACTTTTTACCAACTCTTGGGTTTACTGCTCATTCTCTGGCACTACTAGAGACCATGATAAAAAAAAATTACCAAATGCGTAATAAAAACATCTTGTTAGCTGACAGTTAATAGAGACAAGTTGGTATGAAATTTGATTACTCAACTCTCAGTTCACTGGTTGATTGGATAGTAAAGCTGAGATCCAGTGATTTCAGTTTGACAGTTCCACATCCTTCCCAAGGAATATATTGAATTCTTTCTTTAAATGTCTAGACTTTATCTATAACCTTCATTAATATCCATTCATTTAAATTAATTTATCATAAAGATATAGAAAATATGCATCACTTCTTTTGTATCCTGTCAGACTTGCAGGGAAATCAACCCATGGACCAGTACGCTATGAAGAAGACTGTGGCTCCATGCCCTTGGTGGGTGATATACAAGAAAAGTTGCCAGTGAAATTTACTTTGCCATCTTTGTTTCCTTTCTGATAAAGAATTCTTTACTACCAGGACCAAACAGGGCCATAAATAGTGCACACAAAGACATAAAAGTAAGGTTTAGTTCAGTTTTCTACTTGTGCTCATATTTATAATGTGAAGCTGCCATATCTCCATGCTGATTTTAACCTGTGCTTTCATGTCCACTGAAGTCATATATTCCAGATAATGTATTTTTCAGTAGTAGAACATTATTTGGTTCATTTTTATTTCTCTGATGTCAGTTCTTATTTATTTACTGAGTTTGAGCATAAATATTCATGTCTTTGAATATAGTTATAATAGCTGCCTTAAAATTTCTACTTGCTAATTCAAGTATGTGGGGCTCTAAAGAGCCAATTTCTTTTGATTGTCTATTCATTATGCATGAGTAGCATTGCTTTCCAGGGAAAACCTGGATTACTATACAGTTTTCTTGCCGAGTTTTTGGTATAAACGTTCAGTATTCTGTGCATTTTAGATTAAGAAATATATTATCTTACTTATAGTAAAATCATCCTAAAAATTCATACCTTCACCAGAATGAAAAAGAAATGTACAATTAATTGGTAACTCAAAAGAGCCCATACTCCCTATTCTTTTGTGCAATGGTAAATAATAAATCTACATTTTTTTCCAAAAAATGGCTTAATGTATAGAATAAGCAACCATATCAATGAAAGTTAGGAAATAGGTATTTAGGGGCTTAATTATGAAAATAATTCATCTTTTGATAACTAAATATTGTATCTATGAAATTAACTTAAAGTATCTTTAAGTCAAATTAACTAATTTTGAGTTTACCATAATTTTATAAGGAAAGAGGAAAATCAGAGGAAAAAGCAAGTGATAAATGGGATTTATTCATGAAAACCTTTTAAGCCATTTTTGATGATTAGATATAATCACTGCAAACTTCTACACTCTCTCATAAATGTGCAATAAGAATTGTTATTCATAATGGTGATTCTGAGTCACAGGTTTTAACTCTCTAATATGCCCATTCTCCTCTGTTGTATTAATAAGCCAAGAAGAGGATTAAACAATTTTCAGAAAATTTTAAAGAGGAATTTAAGTTGTTTTTTAGATTGATTTATTTATTTAAAAGTCAGAGTTACACAGAGAGAGGCGAGACGGAGAGGGAGAGAGATCTTCCATCGTTTGTTCACTCCCCAATAGACCACAGTGGCTGGAACTGCGCCAATCCAAAGTCAGGAGCCAGCAGCTTCCTCCAGGTCTCCCACGCGGGTGCAGGGGCCCAAGGACTTGTACCATCCTCCAGTGCTTTACTAGGCCATAGTAGAGAGCTGGATCGGAAATGGAGCAGCCAGGACATGAACTAGCACCCATATGGGATGCTGGCAATGCAGGTGGTTGCCTTACCCGCTGTGCCACAGCGCTGGCCCCAGAGAGATTGAAATTTAAAAAATGTTTTTCCTCCCTGGTTTACTTTTTTACTTTATGAAAAAAATTAATTATGAGAATTGTACTTTTTATTAAGATACAGAGTTTTTAAGCCTCCAAGTGTTCTGTGAAAGGTTCTGTTTACTTTTATGCTTATTTTCAGTCCTTACACTCAATTTCCACTGCCAAAAAAGAATGAGATTAGAAAAGGGAAGGAAGAAAATAAGAGAACTATTTATTCTTGTACATGAAGTTTTTTTTGGTTTATCTTTATTTAATTTGAATATTACTTGAAAGATTTTATTGGTATATAACAGGTCGAACTTGATAATGTAGAAAATAAGTTTCTTTATTATTCAATAGCTAAGTAGCTCTTTCCTGAGAGTCAGAATTTAAGTTTAACCAGACTCTTTTTTTAAATATTTTATTTTATTTATTTGAAAGGTAGAGTTACAGAGAGTGAGAGGGAGAGACAGAGAGAAAGGTCTTTCTTCCATTGGTTCACTCCCCAAAATAGCTGCAATGGCCAGAGCTGCGCCGATCCGAAGCCAGAAGCCAGGTGCTTCTTCCCAATCTGCCACACGGGTGTAGGGGCCCAAGGACTTGGGCCATCTACTACTGCTTCCACAGGCCATAGCAGACAGCTGGATTGGAAGAGAGGCAGCCAGGACTGGAACTGGCACCCAATTGGGATGCCAGTGCCGCAGGTGGAGGATTAACCTACTTTGCCATGGTGCCGGCCCCTGACTAGACTCTTAAGAAAAAAAAAAATAGGAAAAAAATTTATGGTAAGGAACAGAGTCATTTCCCAAGAATTTCTTGTCTCTAAAAAGCCTGATTATTATCCTATAGAAAGGTCAGATTATGGAAAATAAGTCTAAATGAAAGTAGTCAACCTTAGGAAGTCAAATATGATGATGTGGACAGCTTTATGAGTACTGCTTAATTTTAGTGTAGTTATCTTGTAGAATGAGGAATGATAAGACAGCTCACAGTTAAAACTAGTGCTGGAGTTGATCAGCTGAAATACAGGGCACTGTAATTCTGTTGTGTTAACAAGGAATGGGTTTTTCCTGTGCCTTGTAGTAATACCATTGGATTTCTCAAGAAAAGAACATTTCTTTGAAGAAAAAATGTTTTTATCTTTATGTTACTTTTACACATCTTGTTTTCTCGTAGGAAATTACTAAGTCAGAAATGGGTTTATCTGCAAAGGTAAACATAAAATTTTATAAGCTAATCATGACGATTTGTAATTACATGATACTTACAGAATAAGTCTTACCCACAGAGTGCTGCAAAGGAATTTTGGTTTATTATTTATAATTTATTCTTTGGCTTGAATTCATTTCAATGACCCCATGTGTTTTAGGATTGTCATTATGTACTTTATGATATAGGTACATACAGTTGTTTTTGTAACTTCATTCATGCTTCCAAGGGCTATATGACACATAAAAACAAGATATTCCCTGGAAAGCTGATCTGAGTGTGACTCATTATCTGGAAAAGCGCTATGTATATATAGCGTCATGTTCTGTAGGTATGGCTAAGAATTGTGTGGATGAGAACTAGCAGACACATTTGGGTAGCAAATCTCACACCTACTTAAAGTTAGTGATAGTTACCAGGTCATCACCCTTTTATAGCCCTGGCTTTATTTGCAGACAATGCTGCTGAGGCTCATCTGTTATAAATTAATTAATTTAATTTTTGTGGTTGAGAAAGGCAGTCTACATATAAATTACTAACATTTGAGCAAGAATTCATTTCCCAACTTACTTTCCTTTTATAGAAGAATCCAGAACAGGAGAGCTTTGAATATGAAAGTTTAAAGCTCTAAGAGCCTGCTTTGACATCACATATCCCTTGGAATTAATGGGAAGACAAGTTGCCTTGATCATCCTAAAGGGGGTTTATTATTTGCAATGAAGCAAGACACCAGCTAGCACCCTCTTTATTGTAATTTCCTCTTAGTTATGCATAATTTATTTCTCTTTGAATGAACAAAGAACAATATACCAAAACACTCGTTTCATGGGCCTCTTAGAAATTGAAGAACAAATAGGATTGCAAGCATTAAAAGATCATTTTCAGCCTCTTTTCCTAGACAAGGAACATCCCAGTTGAATAGACAGAGATGACTGGAAACTCAAAATACTGAGCAGTTTAACAAACTTTATATCTCAAGTAGCAAGCCCTAGAACAGTTCATAAATAGAGTGCTGTTGTATTGCCACCAACTAGTTTTTTATTTTCTCAAGATTTTTATAGGTAATATTTAATTCATGATTAGAACTATTAAATAAGTTGAAAATGTATGAAAATTTTTAAAATATAAGTACTATATAAATATAAATTAGAAGTGCTAGTAAAGGGGGGCCAGCGCTGTGGCTCACTTGGTTGGCCCTCTGCCTGCAGTGCCATCATGCCATGTGGGCACTGGGTTCTGGTCCTGGCTGCTCCTCTTCCAGTCCAGCTCTCTGCTGTGGCCCAGGAGGGCAGTGGAGGATGGCCCAGGTGCTTGGGCGCCTGCACCCGCGTGGGAGACCAGGGAGAGACACCTGGCTCCTGGCCTGGCGGCCATTTGGGGGGTGAACCAACGGAGGGAGGTCTTTTTATTCCTTTTTTGACAAGCAGAATGGACAGTGAGAGAGAGACAGAGAGAAAGGTCTTCCTTTACCATTGGTTCACCCTCCAATGACCGCTGCGGCCAGCGCACCACACTGATCTGAAGCCAGGAGCCAGGTTCTTCTCCTGGTCTCCCATGTGGGTGCAGGGCCCAAGGACTTGGGCCATCCTACACTGCACTCCCGGGCCACGGCAGAGAGCTGGCCTGGAAGAGAGGCAACCGGGACAGAATCTGGCGCCCTGGCTGGGACTAGAACCCGGTGTGCTGGTGCCGCAGGCGGAGGATTAGCCTATTGAGCCACGGCGCCGGCCATCTAACTAGGACCTTAACCACTAGATCAAATACTCCCTACAGTAGGTTTTTAATACCTGCTTTTTAAAAATAATAAACTATATTAGTAAGGTGGAGCCAGAAATAGAGTTCAATTATGTTTAACAAAATAATATGAAGGGTTCTTAAAAGTGCATATTATGAGAAAACTCTACACGAGCTTCAAAAATTTTTGCTCCAAAATAAATTTATCTTTAATCACACTTTTTTATAGACCTTTTTTACCTTTTAAAGTCTGTCCATTGTTTTAATTTTGGATTCAGTCTGGCATTGAATCCTATTCTCTGATCTCAGAAGTTCTAACTTACTCTCTGGTTATTTTACTCCAGTCTTCACATAACAGGAAAGTGCTTTCTTTCAGCATTCATCAGCCCTCTCCACTCTTAATTCTTCCTTCCTCAGCCTATATCCAATGGTATTTTCTTGTCATTAGATCTTCAAAAACTTCAACTCTCTTGTCTCCTTCATCTTCCATTTTTCTTGCTTAGCAAGCCCCAAACTTAATAAATCCAGTTGGCTGCCAACTCCAGGCTCACACACGAACTGGTGACCGTAGCTAGGTAAAAATTATATGACTATTTTGATTGGTCTCATAAAGTGCATAACTACAAATCTCAGATGAATACCCACTACTGCTCAGAAACCCTGGAATTTGACCCCAGTAAATTTCTTTGGCATATGCTTACATTTTCTCCTAAATCACATTATGATGAAGCAGTGTTTTTGAGTAGGATCCAACCACCGGATTTCATGATACATTCCATCTCCTACACCATTTCTCCCCCGCTGAATTCCTGTGAAGGTATTTAAGTATTTAAGCCAATTGTATCACTAGCCAATCTGGACTACTGATATAAGGGGAACAATATAGTTTTCTTTCAAAACATAAGGTTGCCATATTCAAGTATCTATGATATCCATTTGTAGAGCTAATTAAGGGTCAATGACTACTTACTTACCAACTCTCTCATTATGAACAAATACCTGTGACTATATCAGTACCATCAGTAGTGGCTAGGTTTGTAACATTTGGTTTCACTGCCAGTAATTGGGAAAGTATCCTTGGAGGTTTTAGCAATTACCCAAAACATATGTTGTTTTCCAACAACATCAAATAGATTATGTAGAGTTGTTACTAGAATCTTGATGCTGTTCTGTTACTTGCCCTTCCATAATTTTGAATTAAAGATGTAATCAGGCCTTGAGTATAACTACTGGCATGCAGTGTGCATGCTGCATCCTATCTGGGGTGGGCGTGGAGCATCTTCATGAGTTTTTGAACATGCTATAGCCTGTTTTATAAAAAATAATTCTCAGATTAGATTCAACATTATGTGGAAAATTTTATAAGAATGTACTTCCTCTGGTTACATGAAAGGATATTCAATGTTACTAAATTGTTCCTAGAACATGAGGTTAATAACTAAGAGATTTACAGCAACCCTATGTAACTTCATTAATAATGGATCTAATTTACTAAGAAGCTCAGCTTTCAATGACAAATGAAATATTCAGATTTTTAAGTTTTTATCTTGAGAAAGAAAAAAAGGAATGCAGTTTATTATTTTCCATTTAAAAATAGCTTTCCTCTTGTAATATTGCGTGTAAATTATATTCATCTTTTACTAAGAAAGTTGAGATTATTGGCAATGGATATTTAAAAATTTAATATTTTACTTGTTATAAGTTATCTATAAGAATCACTGTCTTTAATCCTCTGTAAGCTTCCCAGTTCTTTTTGTCATATGTAGAATGATTTTCAGGTTACAGATACCCCCATTAATTCAAATTCCAGGTAATGATAATCCCCATAGTAGCTCTACTAGAGTGAAAATTGGCTAGCAGTTGAGTGGATGAGGTAAGGCCAGTGGGTTAAGAGTAGTTTTGTGTTCTTGTAAAGATACCCAGGATCACCTATTTAGTCCCTAATGTGACTGAACATCTGGCCAGGCATTCTGTAACAAGCTTTGCTCCTTAAGGGTGTTTGGTTACATTGTCAATAAGCCAAGGGATGGGTTATATTGAATCTGAATTTTGAATTTAAACCAACAAGCAATAGCTATTAATATAGAAGGTTTTAAGTTTATAGTTTACTCAAAAATCTGTTTTAAAATGGAAGATAACTCTATCTAATAGCTGTTGTAGGAGTTTAGTTTGTATGCTAGCAAAATTTTAAATGAGATTTTTAAAAACACTCTGATGGTTTTTAATCTCTGAGGAGCTTTGAAGATAACTTGCTAAGGTAAATCTAAAGTAAAATACAAAATTGCAATATGTGTTCTGTTCATCTGTTTCAGTTATGTACTTGCTTGAAACTAATTTGCTGGCTAAGTTAGCAGCTCCCTTTAAAATGGTCTTTGCTGAGTGGATAAAATATATCTTTAACTTTTCATTAACTGGGACATAAGGTTTAAATACAGTAAACTTAATCACATGCACACAATTTGCTAGTAAAATTTTCTAGCATCAAATACAACTGCTTATAAATTTCATGCTCAGCAAAACATTTGATTATTTGAATATATTTAAGAAAAGATGCTTTCTAAAATGTTGTTTCTGATTACTACATTAACCCTTGAAATTTCAGTAACCCATATATGTCATGATGTCACCCCATGTCTTTACTTTCCTCTATGTCTTTACCTGCTACCTTTGAACTGAATCCTGGCCACCATCACCATACTCAGAATTCTCTTACTTTAAAAAATGAAATTATAAAAGCCTATTTCTATCCATTCTCCAAACTACCACGTTTTTTCCTCTTTTACTTCCAAGTTTCTTGAAAATAGCTGTTTACAATCACTGATTTTGGATCATCTCTCCCTAGGTCCTAATTTTATTTCAAGCTTCAGCCCTCCACAAAAATGATTCATCCTAAGATCAATCATTGCTTATATTACTAATAAAACGAGATTTATCAGTCTTCATTTTACATGACTTCTCTGGGGGATTATGGGTGATGGATGAACTCTTCCTTAAACACTGTATTCTTGCCCTCTACCATACTACACAATACATCTCCTTTCCCACCCTGGATTTCCTTTGCTGCTGGCTCCCATTTACTTAATCTTGAAATATTGGAATTCCTTGCACCTCAGGTGGCATGATTCTATAACAGTTCTTCTCTTTGTTTAGATGTTTTCATTCATAACCTAACTCCCATTGTCATCCCTGTGTGTCAATGATAGTAAAATTTATACCTCTTAATCAGGGGTTCTGGCCCAACGGTCATTAAAAAGGCCCACAAAATCATTTGCTCTGGCCCTGCCAAGGCAACCACCAGCAGGACTCAAAATACAATAAATCTAAAATAGGCTAATTTTTAAGTCGAGAATTTTGTATGAGCCATGAGTGATGTTATATATCTAAATGATCCTTAGGGAGGAAAAAAAAATTTCCACTCCTGCTGTAAACCAAAAACATTTCTCTGATGTCCTGACCTTTATATTGAGCTATATACTGAAATTCTTCCTCAGAATGTCTCACAGTTTCTGCAATAGAATTCAGTTTATTCCAGTAAGTACTGTATCTTTTGGAGATCTCTGCCTTTCCCATTATCCTCATCTCAGTACATGGTATTGTCATGCATCTGGTTGCTCTTGATGGAAACCTGAGAACCAATTGTTTACCTCATCCTCTCTTTCAGTCTCCAAATCCAGAATACCTATTATTCCTTTCAGTTTGAAGTACTCTAAAGTTCTTCACATGAATATGAGTTTCATGAAAATTAGAAAGAAATACTGGTTTTATGTTTACCCACATACTTACCTTTCCAAATGCTCTTCATTGTCTTCTTTTGAAGTTTTTAGTTCATTAACTATCATTTACTCTCAATCTGAAGTGCCTACCTTCAGCATTTCCTCTCTAGCATGTTTTTTTGTTGTTGTTTAATAGATACTCCTGAATGAAAATGTTGTCTTTCAATACTTTAAAGATGTTGAATTAATGTGTTCTTGCTTCAATTATTTCTAATTAGAAGGCTGAAGTAATTTCAATCATCATTCTCTAATAGGTCAGTTTTCTCTTGCTGACTTCAAAATTTCATCTTTGTTTATGCCAAATTTGACTAAAATATTCTTAGGCCTGACACTATTGTATTTGAATTGTTACAAGGATTGCTGTATTTTTTAAAATATGTAAATTCGTCTTTCCCCAAATTGGAGAAAATTCTTTTGTCTCTACTCTCATTTTTTGACTCAAAGACAATTGTTAGAACTCTTGATATTTGTGCTTTGGCTCTTGAAGCAATGTTAATACTTTTTTGAAGTTTTTCTTCTCTCCACACTTCCCATATCTGATGTTTGTATATAATGTGTAGAATAATAATAATGTGTGTGTGTGTGTGTTCACCATGGAGTCTGAAATACATCAAAGAGGTGGTTTGAGAAGGGAGAAGAATTTTGAACCTTTAATTTAAGAGACTATCATAGATCTCAGATCCAAATCCCTCCAAACATGGTGTCAGCCTGGCAGCTTCTGGGATTATGGAAGGGGCAAGCTGGGCTAACATGCAGCAAAGAAAAGCTTATTGGGGTGAGAACTTTTCTCATCCCTGTACATAGCAGTGAGCTTGACTTTAGTATTTTTAAACATTTTTATATTCTGTTACTTTGGACCCTTTGTATTTGTGAAATACAATTTCACATAAAATATATTTTCTGAGGACAATTTATTCATGTTGGAAAATGCTTGCTATAGAGACAAGCACTGTCATTTGTTTCCCTGGTCTTACAAAGTAATTCAACAAAATTGCTTTTTGGGGGATTCTTTCCTTTGTTTCCACTCTAGTGGAAAGAAGGCACCAGAGAGCGAAATCCTATTGTCTGATTGATGAGATTTTGCTCAGTCTGTGACGGTGCATAACTCCTCACATTGCCCTATCTGTGGACTCCCCAGAGAGGTTGAAATAGCACAACCTTGGGACAAAAAGTTTTGAATTTCCTTTTTTTTTTTTAATAACACTGTTTGTAAGAATAGGAATAAGAAATATCAGAAGTGATTAGAGTAAAAAGTGGAATGCATCTTTTAGGCGGAAAATTAAGAGAAAGTTTGTGAATCCATATAGTTTGTTTAATAGGGCTAATACAACAAATGCCATTAGATTTGGCACTTACATGAGATACATAAAAATCTTTCATTTTTCCAATCCAAAATCTGAGTCCAGAACTATGGCCCATACCCAATTTTTAAATATTACTCACTAATTGCGAAGAGAACCACAGAAGACTTAGATTATTCATTACTTAATGTCAATCATCTTATCCTTAGAAACAACAGCAGTTTTATTTTTCAGTGGTAAAAGTTATGTCTTTGGCCGGCACTGTGGCTCACTTGGCTAATCCTCTGCCTGCGGCACCGGCACACCGGGTTCTGGTCCCGGTTGGGGCGCCGGGTTCTGTCCTGGTTGCTCCTCTTCCAATCCAGCTCTCTGCTGTGGCCGGGGAGGGCAGTGGAGGGTGGCCCAGGTTCTTGGGCCCTGCACCCACATGGGAGACCAGGAGGAAGCACCTGGCTCCTGGCTTCGGATTGGCACAGCGCAACAGCCGTAGAGGCCATTTGAGGGGGTGAACCAATGGAAGGAGGACCTTTCTCTGTCTCTTTCTCTCACTGTCTAACTCTGTCTGTCAAAAAAAAAAAAAAGTGATGTCTTTGTCTTCCTTTCTGAAATATGGAACATTCATAGCACAAGTTATGGGTCACCAAGTTAAAGATGTAATATTAGGCAATAAAATAAGTGAAATAAAGATAAAGCTATGCTTAATTTTGAATTAGGTTTCTTTCATCTTTTTCAACAAGATTAATTCTACAAGAAGTACAGATTAAATATTGATTTTAAGTGCTGTCTTTATAAAAATGAACCAGAGAAAATTTTTTTTTTTAATTTGAAACTCAGAGTTACACAGAGAGGAGAGGCAGAAAGAGAGAGGTGAGAAAGGTCCTCCATCTGATGGCCCACTCTCCAGTTGGCCGCGATGGCCGGAGCTTCACCAATCCGAAGCCAGGAGTCAGGAGTCCCCTTGGGGTCTCCCATGCAGGTGCAGGGGCCCAAGGACTTGGGCCATCCTCCACTGCTTTCCCAGGCCATAGCAGAGAGCTGGACTGGAAGAGGAGCAACTGGGACAGAATCTGGCGCACCGACTGGGACTAGAACCCGGGGTGCCAGCGCCACAGGCAGAGGATTAGCCAAGTGAGCCGCGGCACCGGCCCTTTTTACTTTTTAAACAGGGAATGTATTAGGAAGAAATAAAATCATCATTATTAGTTTTATTAGTAATATATAGTTTGTCCATTTAGGACAAACTATGAAAAAAATCAACAAAAAAAATCCTCTAAAGTTTGAATGTCTCCACATGAGTGAGATCAGGCCAGAACTAGAGCATACTTATCACAAGGAGGCTGAGACTGAAGCTGATGTTGTAGCTTTACTGGAGTATGAGTGGTGTTCAAAAGAGTTAATATAAAATGCATATTATGAAAACACTATTCATGGAGTTCAATGTTTTGCACTAAAAGAAATTTAATGTTTTTTTTTTAACTTTTATTTAGCAAATATAAATTTCCAAAGTAGAGCTTATGGATTATAATGGCTCCCCCACCCCAATAACTTCCCTCCTGCCTGCAATCCTCCCAACTCCTGCTCCCTCTCCCATTCCATTCACACCAAGATTCATTTTCAATTATTTTTATATACAGAAGATCAATTTAGTATGTATTAAGTAAAGATTTCAACAGTTTGCACCCACACAGAATATAAAGTGTAAAATACTGTTTGAATACTAGTTATAGCAATAATTCACATTGAACAACACATTAAGGACAGAGATCCTACATGAGGAATAAGTGCACAGTGACTCCTGTTGTTGACTTAACAAATTGACACTCTTGTTTATGGCGTCAGTAATCTCCCTAGGCTCTTGTCATTTAATTTTAATTCTATTTTCCCATGAATTTTTGAAGTATCCTCATATTTGTGTGACCTCTACTTTATATTGAAAAATGAGATCTGTTGGAGTTACATTGTTCTGTGAACTCCCAAATGGAATTTTATAGAACAACACAATTGCTAGTTAATTTTTTCATGATTTGTGACAAATTTGGAGTCAAGATTTTTCTCTGTGACTTGTTAATTCTGTCAGACAGATTAAAAGTGTTCAGGAAATTTTCCCAGGAATATCTGAATAGTCATATCTACCTGGAGAGTTGAGATAGCAAATTACTCTTCATGGAGACAATTAAATTTTTGTCCCCATTACCTAGGCTTTCATTCTTCAGAAACCTTACTCTGTGGTACAGCATTGGTAATGGACCTCTCATATGTCCCCAGTCCTGGAGGAGAGCTTATATCCTATGGGCATTTCTTTCTCTCCATTTGCTACATTAAGACAGGAACTATATCTTAATGATCATTTATGTACTCATTTATTTTCTGTTTACTTATCAATAATCGTGGAGCGCTGTCAGACCTGTACTCCGTCATCGGGTATATTGAGGCACGCAGGACCAGGAACTGAAAGAATACTCATGAAAATGTAGGCAGATGGGTCATTCTTTATTCAGGTAGCAGCAAAAGCAGCCTAGGTTACTATAACACAGCAGCAGCAGCAGCCCATAGGGGCTGCCTCCTTTTATACAGGGTTGCACAACAGTGGCCATTAACCAAGCAGTTACCCAACAGAAAATGTATCAGCTCTACTGGACCTGCTGACTAGCAGAAAATGTACTTAACACTGAGTCCTGCCAGGTTGCCATGGAGGCAGGGATAAGAGAACATAGCAGCATGCAGTCTTAATGCTAATAGTCAACCTGTTTACCTGAGTTTTCCTACGGTTCCAACAAGCACCTACTATGTGTTAGACTTCACATTGAGCTGCAGTAGAATTGCAAAGGATAAGGGAGCAGATGATAGAAATCAGTTTACAAAAATGTTAGAAGTACTATGTGATTGATTAGATGTGGGGTGAGGTGCCAAGTGTGGTGAGAAATCAGAGGGACTACCAAATTTCCAATTTGATTGCCTGTTGCAATGGTTGAATTAATAACCAAACAGAAAATATAAGAGAAAGATAAACCTATGGATGATAGGATGATGAAAATAAAATAGTCCAATTGATGCCATGTGTGTTGAAGAATTTTTAAATATCCAGATGAAAAGTACTTGTGAGCAATTGCAATTGTGGTCTGGATAGCAGGAGCATAGTCAGGACTATGCATACAGACAGAGATATCCCCAAAGACAGAATGCATTATTACTATCTTACTATCCAGTCAGGGAGGAAAAGGGAAAGGTCACTCATGGAATACAGAAAGATAGCAGAAGAGCAACAGAACGCAGGACAATCAAAGAGTGTATATTATAGAATACATGACAACGCAGGTAACATTTGGGTGAAATGAACTACATACAATAATAAACAATTTTATAGATTTATAGTTTGGTATATAATGAATGTGAGACCTTTGTCTGGGATTTTGAAGAATCCAGTTAAGTCCCTAATATCGTATTTTAAAATTTTTGAACTGTACACCTCGCACACCTAAGGATGCAGTACAGTGTTTCAACATGTCTACAGAGTAAACTGATCACACCATCATCCAGCATCCCCACCCCACCCCATCCTTCCCTCTGGCTTGGAGCCTTCTAGCTCCCCTCCTTCAAGCAGTATATAATATATTATTATAATCAGCTTCTCCATTGTACTATGGAACATCAGAACCCATTACTTGTATCTAGTTGTGTTTTGGTATCTATTATCCAGCTTCTTTCTACTTCCCTCCCTAGCACCCTTCCAAGTCTATAGTAATCACTATTCTAAGTTCAAATGGACTTTTTTATTTTTATTTTTTAAAAGATTTATTTATTTATTTGAAAGTCAG
The DNA here is from genome assembly GCF_033115175.1 of Lepus europaeus. Lineage (NCBI taxonomy): Eukaryota > Metazoa > Chordata > Mammalia > Lagomorpha > Leporidae > Lepus > Lepus europaeus. The sequence continues at coordinate 60,490,881 of NC_084828.1, forward strand.
AGTTAAAGACACAGAGAGAAGGAGAGGCAGAGAGAGAGGTCTTCCATCAGCTGGGTCACTCCCCAATTGGCCGCAATGGCTGGAGCTGCACCAATCTGAAGTCAGGAGCCAGGAGCTTCCCCAGGGTCTTCCCACACAGGCACAGGGGCCCAAGGACTTGGGCCTTTTTCTACTGCTTTCCCAGGCCACAGCAGAGAGCCAGATTGGAAGCGAAGCAGCCGGGAAACGAACTGTCACCCATGTGGGATGCTGGCACTCTAGGCACTGGCTTCACCCACTAGGCCACAGTGCTGGCACCATGGACATCTTTTTTTAACTTGAATTTTAGCAACCTGTGTCTTCTTCAACAGTCTCTTAATATCCCTTTATCTTTTTATTTGTTAAATGAAGGAATTTGATAAAGTGATTGGAAACTTACACCTAGTTTTAATATTTTAAACACAATATTGGAAATGAGAAAGTACTCTTGATTAGAAGCAATATTCTAGAGAATAAAAAGTAGACAGATATAGCAATATAGCCATGATATATCAAATTCATATTATGCCTTAGAAAATCAATCATGTAAAATGATGAAATCATATGAATAGGAAAGCTAAAGAGTAACTTATGATCATTTTTCTCTACTGCATGAGTTACTTTCACTGCATAACAATTGGAAAAACCAAAGAAAGAACATTTCTAATTATGATATCAACATTGTTTTCATGTACCAGCTTAATCTATATGGCATATTATTTGGTCACCACACCCAGGTTTCAAATAAAAAAATATGAAATCTGGAATCACTCAGATCATCAAAAAGTCAATGAGTCATGTTATTATTCCTAGCCAATATTAACACATACCTTCAAGGGGAATGGGGAAGTTAGCCTATTTATTGATTGCTATCCAATAAATTGAAAAGCATTTATAGAACCTCAGTTATTTCTCAAGCAAAGTCAATGTGAATAACTTTCAGATAGTTATTAGTACCATAAAGATTCAATGATATTTCTACATTGTTATACCAGGGTCAAGACAATCAAGGGATATGACAGAGAAGGCATATTAACATCCCAAAGCACTTGAATATGATAATTATCCCCATGTGCTCAGGTTAATATGCTCTCATGGAAACATGTGGAATAAACAGCTGTTGTGGATATGTGCCACCAGAATGAATGCTTCACCCAGCCAGAGGAACAATTAGGAAGTTAGTGAACCAGTACATGGTACTATCTTAGGAAAGCAAATACTTGTTATTGAGCCTATAGACAAAATTAAAATTCTAAAGGACTTTTTCTGGGGGATAGTAAAAAGTTTGAAAATATTTTGAAATATGTAATGAGGGTCCCATAGCCATATATTCTGAAATTAGAATACAAGAGAGTACTTCCATAAATTTGTGGGAAACGGAATTAAAAGATAAGTCTACTTTGGTGCAAAGAAACTTGAAATCCATTCATAATTTTTCATAAAATGGATTTCCTGTGAACTTTTTAATAACCCTATATGTGTAGACTTTAAAATATTTTTCACTAAAATGAACTTATCTTTTAATTCCATTTTCCATAACATTTTGAAGTATCCTTTTATAGCCTTTTTTCATTATCCAATTTTTACCTTGCAAATCTTGAGTTATGAAAAATACATTATGCCTTACACATCAAGATAAAAATAAAAGTAGACATATTCTGGCAATATCAACGCTTGCATCTCTAATGCAGCATGAAAAGGAGTCTACGGATGGTGCATCCAAATTGCTAACATTAGTACTCACACACACAGGCTGCTTGCTCTTGATCAAAAATATGCTGTGTTTTGCTTTGAGTATAGGATTGATTTTTGTTTGAAAGAAATGTTATGCCTATAGCCCTGAGAGAAATCCTAGCAGATATTCTAGTTTGTTTTGAGACTCCAGACAGGATTACCTTGTGTGTGTGTGTGTCAAAGAGAAAGAAGAATCTGATTATCACATGCAAACAGAAAAGGTGAATTTTCTTCCTAGGAGGCAAAATAAACATTAAATCAATATAGGTTAAACTAGAAACGTTAGGTTTCAGTATTACATCTATAAGAAATTTGATAGGTATAAACATTGTATCAACTATCTACCATTTATTCTTTCGTCTAACGAATATATAGTACAAACCAACTTTATTATTGAATTGTAACCATGATATTAATGAAATCATATATTTACCAGTCTTGGTTTTTAGATTAAGCAATATGAAATTACATATGAGTGATCATTTTTACCTCAAAAAAAGGTTACTTCATGTTTTTAAATCTACTAGTTGATTTATCACTGGGTACTCTAATGATATGTTAATTAAAGAGCTTTGAAAGATACTTTAAGAAAAGCACAAATTTATATGAACCAAAGAAACCGCATGCAAGGTTAAGCTTTGAGTTGGCTGTACAGATTAGTACAAATTATATCCATTTACCAAAACTAATGGTTTTTAAAAATGAGATTAATCAAATGCCTTCTCCTCTTGATGGTGTACCAACTGCTAAAATAACAAGATCATATTTCTTAGTAGCTAGTTATTGCATACAAAACTTTTTGGATTAAAGAGTTTCTTTCAATAACTTTTAACTAAATCATTAAAAGGGTTAATCTATTTATAGAAAAATTGAACCCTTCTAAATTTAATGTTTTTAGATGAAAGCATTGATCCTCCCATGCTTCATAACACAGCATCCCACTGGATTCTCATTGCACTGATAGTTCTACTGGGAGAGCCACTAGGCCAATTTATTGAATGAAGATCCCAGTATAATGATAGATACTTTTAAAGCTCTGCTTGATTGTTTTAAAAAATGCTTTCATGCATAGCAGATGCTTACTCTACTCAGCTATTTTAGATGTTTTAGCATTTACTAAATTTTCACATAAATTGCTGTTCTATGAATCAGATTATTATACCAGTTTATACAGTCCAATATATTTTCTACCTCCCAAATGGGCTTTCAGCAAGCTTTAATTATGTCTTAATATTATATTTAACTATAACTCAATAATTCTTCTTAAAGAAGAAGGGAGTAAGAAGAGAGTAAATTGCATGAAAAAGTCCATTGTGAAGAGAATTAGCATTCATTTTTAATAACGGAAGAATACATTCTACATCATTTTAAATTCTCATTTTATTCATTTTAGTTAGCATGCATCTGTTATAATTGCACTGTTTTATTATTGTGTAATTTACCACAGAATAGGATGCATATACAGTTAAATTAATTCACCAGATAGGGGGCAATTTGGAAGATCAGCTTCTGAGAACCAACAGTCCAAAAGCATTCCCAAAAAATATAAATGGAAAACTTACTTTAAGAAATAGTTTCCATTTATCTTTTAACATAGTTTTCAAATTGGTTAGCATAAGGTCTAACTTTAAAATGGATAAATTGTATTTTGAAAATAAACACTTGCATTGAAATTAGATTATTTGAAACTGAATTATTCTTGTGCTATCTCTCCGAGCAGAGCATAAGGCTTATTTATTTATTTATTTATTTATTTATTTATTCAGTTGTTCTGCTAGGCAAACATTTATTATGGGTTACCAGTAAAGGAAGAGGATTTTGCCTAGTTTTGCAAGAATTTTATCAATAAACCCTAAGAAAGGAATACTTTCATGCGGGGAAACCAGCTAAGATTCAAGGATCATAAATTTTGCAGATGAAATAACTATTTTTTGAAAATGTAATCATATCAAATTTTCTAGTGTCCAGTGTTATTTTCCATAAATAGAATTCCCTTCCACTCTATTCTTCTAGCCACATATATATCTCCCAGATTCTTTTTGTTTTTAAATTGAAAGTCATCTCTTTTTTTAAAGATTTTATTTATTTACTTGAGAGGCAGACTTTCAGACAGAGAAAGGGAGAGACAGAGGGAAATATCTGTGTGCTGGTTCATTCCCCAAATGGCTGCAATGTCTAGAGCTGGGCTGATACGAATACAGGAGCAAGGAGCTTCATCTGGGTCTCCCACGAGGTGCAGGAGCCCAAGCTCTTGGGTCATCTTCCACTGCTTTCCCAGGCCATAAGCAGAGAGCTGGATTGGAAGAAGAGCAGCTGGGACATGAACCATGGGCCATATGGAATGCCAGCGCCGCAGGTGGGGGCTTAGCCTGCTATTCCACAGCGCTGTTTCCACCTCCCAGATTCTTGTAGAGATTATGTTCAAGGGAAATTCCAGGTAAATTAATACAAACTATTACAAACTAACCTTAAATCCTTATGTAGCTTCTGCCCTTGGATAGCTGCACTGAACTTTCATCTCCTGGAAAGAGTGAGTATCTAACATAAGACCTAAACTAAAATCACACTTGTGGGGGCCAATTCAGTGTTTCTTTTTTTCCTAGTTTACTTCATAGACTTACAAGAAAGAAATGAAATGTTCCTATTCCTGAGTTCCTCTACCAGCTACACAGGAGGAATAGAGAAAAACAATCAAAGAAGACAAGTAATCTAAGAGCTTTATGAGATCCAAAGAAAGGGGAACTGGGAACAGAAGAATTCTCAAGTATTTGTTTCCTTTTATACTGTTGAGTCAGAGAAGGTAGAGGCTAAAACTGTTTCTTATTTCAAATCAGAAATAGACTTTGAAGACTTACAGTTAGAAACCAAACCAGTTCAAGACAGCTAGTGATATATTGAGGGAATGTTAGGTCTGTTAGGTTAGGGAGGTTCTAGGCTGAACTGGCAGTGGTTAAGAGGCTTGCACAGAGTCCACCTATCTGGTACTAAAGTCAATCAGGCAGAAATGAAGACCAGGAGAGCTCCGGTGGAAAATGTATAAAGCCTTAAGTTAGACCAGGTCAACTGGCAAAGATGAAGTGTGTGGCATAAATAAATTATAAACTTGGATGGGGGGTGGTCCTTTGTCACTGAGGCTTAACTTGCTATCTGTGATGCCTGCATCCCATGTCAGAGTTCGTAGTTTAACTTCTGGCTACTCTGCACTTCCCATCCAGATCCCTGCTAATGCACATCCTGGGAGGCAGCAGATGATGGCTTAAGTACTTGAGTTTCTGATTCCTAGCTTCATCGTGGCCTAGCCAGGCTGAGTGAATCACTAGATAGAAGACTCCCCCTTCCCCTCCCCCCTTCCTCTCCGCCATCGAAGTCCTCATATAAAATGAAAATAAATAGTGTTTTAAAATAAGAGCCTGACTGAATATCTTGATAAAAACATACAGAGAAGAATTAAGGGAAATAAATCTCTGGATAACTTTTATTTTACACTACAACTTGAAAGAACAGTGAATGCATGAATTTCAACAGGAAACAAAGTGAAAAAAATGAGTAATGTAAATATAATGTGGATCTATGATTCAAAGGATGGCATGTTAGTTCTTGACTAATATAATAAACAGATCATTTCACCCTCTGGACTTGTTTTCTCTCCTGCAAAATAAGGTGATTAGATTGAACCTGGTGATTTGTAAAATTTCTTAAGGATTAGAAAATCGATGACTCAGAACCGGCACTGTGGCTTAGTAGGCTAAGCCACTGCTTGCAGTACCAGCATCTCATATGGGCATTGGTTGGAGTCCCAGCTACTCCACTTCAGATCCAGCTTCCTGCTGGTGCACCTGGGAAAGCAGCAGAAGATAGCCCAAGTCCTTAGGCCCCTAATACCAGTGTGGGAGACCCAGAGGAATCTCTTGGCTTCTGTGTTCCACTTGGCCCAGTCTCAGACATTGTGAACATTTGAGGAGTGAACCAACAATGGAGGATTCTCTCTTTCTCTCCCTCTCTCTCTCTTTCTCTCTCTGCCTTTCAAATAAATAAATAAATCTTTTATATAAAAAGTGTGACTCAGGGGCCGGCACTGTTGCTCACTTGGTTAATCCTCCGCCTGAGGCACCGGCATCCCATATGGGCACCGGGTTCTAGTCCCAGTTGCTCTTCTTCCAGTCCAGCTCTCTGTTGTGGCCCAGGAGGGCAGTGGAGGATAGATAGCCCAAGTGTTTGAGCTCCTGCACCTGCATGGGAAACCAGGAGGAAGCACCTGGCTCCTGGCTTCGCATCGGTACAGCACCGGCCATGGTGGCCATATGGGGAGTGAACCACTCTCTCACTGTCTATAACTCTACCTGTCAAAAAAATCTATGATCCAAGGCTCTAAACTAAGTTGAATAGTATATATGTTTATCTGCAGTGAAGTTGTTTAAGCCATGAAATTTTATCACAAGATTAAAATTTTTGTCAAGGGTAATGTATAGAACAAAGGTATCTCCTGAAGTGAACTAGAGTAGTATTAAAGAGAAAAATTAAACTCTAAGAACACAAAACTGATTTCTCAGGTGGAAGTAATGAAAGTCCATAATTGGAGAGTCTTTTGTTGGGTAGTATTATGTTATTTTTTTTAAGATTTACTTATTTATTTGAAAAAAAAATTACAGTCAGCAGCAGCAGCAAGGAGAGAGAGAGGGAGAGGTCTTCCATCCGCTGGTTCACTCCCCAGATGGCCGCAAATGCCGGAGCTGTGCCAATCCAAAGCCATGAGCCAGGAGCTTCTTCCAGATCTCCCATGTTGGTGCCCAAACACATGGGCCATCTTCTACTGCTTTCCCAGGCCATAGCAAAGAGCTGGATTGGAAGGGGGAGCATCCGGGACTCGAGCTGGGATCCATATGATGCCAGCACTGCAGGCAATGGCTTTACCTGCTATGCCACATCACCAGCCCTGTAGTATTATCTTCTAAGTCAGTGATTCTCAAATTTAATGTGCATTCAAATCATGTGTGACCATTGTCAAAATTGTCATTGAGCAGGTCTTGAGGTGTGTGTGATACTGAGCTTTTCATTTCTACAAAGCTCCTCTTTTATGCCAAAGAGTACCAACTGGTTTTCAGACTTAAGTAAAAATTATAGTCTGATGACTTAAGGTGAGAAAAGCAAGTCCATGTATACTACATTTATTCATAAATCAGATTTTGGTGATATTCACAATGATATTCATCCAGAACATGCTCTGTAGTTCCATATTAACCCTTTTAAATATATTACAATAATTGTGACCCCATACCATCAAAAATAGGCTATCAGGTTCAAGGGATAAACTAGAAGAGTGTCCAATTAGAAAAATTGTCATCTAAAATAATCATAGCAGAATGTTTTGTTAATATAATTTTAAAATGTGATGAGCATTTTTGATGTTTTGAAAATTTTCCCATCCAGAATATTTCATCACCCATGCAAAAAGGTATAAATGAATTGTTGGTGCAAAAACACAGATTTATGCTGTCTTTAGGCACAATTAAATCTACTTTTGGTCTTAATGTAAAAGGCATTCTCTGAACACTGTGCTGACCTAGAGCAGAAAACTCATTATTGTTAAAAAGCAAACAAAACATATCAAACTATTATACTTAGCACAAGTTTTATTTAAATGTGTTAGAAAATAGTAATAGATGTGTTTACAGTGCTTGAACAAAGTATGATGAACAAATGTTAAATTATATTTGTAAAATATCAGTAAGTCTGAGATTATCTCTATCAAATAGGGTATACTGATAAGGATTTTCAAACTGCAGCCCAGTATGTTGCAAACAGTTTTGGTGAGTAACTCATTTGAACCAACATGGAAATTCTTAAAAACAATAGTGCAGTAGGTTGCTGATCTCCTTTGGGGGTTTTAATTTTTCCTACATATTCATTCATAAATGTGGAAACAGAAAAAAAAAGGAAAGAAAAGAATAAACCAACAAGGACAAAAACAGGCATAGAAATATAATATTTGTGCTATAAATATTCACTTTTTCCAAATATAAATTCCAACTTGATTTCAATGTAGTTTGGCAGTAAGAATTCTCCTTAATACATTTTAGAGAATTTCTACACAAAATGGAAAAATTGTTATTTTGATTTTATTATGTTCTTGTTTGTGCAATATAAGCAATGTAGCTTGATTTTTGAGATTCTATATGTGTTACATTTTGAAATGTTTAAAATTAGATATACAATTTTATAGCTGTTCTCAGCATTGTAATAAGGGAAAAGCACTGTGCTGTATTAGGAGCTATGAATTGCACAAAATCAGCATCAACTGGCTGCATGGCCTTTTGCAAGACACTTCCTGTCACTTGCTACCTCATTCTTCATCCAAGAAATAATCATAGGAGAAGTCAGTAAATAATACCTAAGTTATAAGAATATATAAGTATGTGACATATATGCTGATGTTGATGATGATAAATTAATCACATTTTTGAGCACATTCTGTTATATCATGCTTTGGTAAGCAGAAAACTGACCTCCCTAAAGCTGTCCACATTTTATTCTCCAAACCTGATATTAGGTAGCATGGCAAAAGAGACTTAGTGATGTGACTTAAGACACTGAGGTAGATATTTTCATTGTTTACTTACGTTTGCCCAATATAATCACATGAATCCTTAAAGAAAAAAAAAATCCTGTTACAGTGAGGAAGACATCAATGCAACAGGGATTTTTTTTAACCATGGAGGAAAAGGGTCACTAGACAGGGAATGCATGTATCCTCTAGAAATTGGAAAAGGCAAGGAAATGGATTTTCCCACAGAGTCTTAAGAAAGGAACATTAGCCTGCTGACACCTTAGTTTTAGCCCAGTGAGACTCAGGTCAGACTTCTGACCTCCATGGACTGTATCAATGAATTTGCATTGTTGAAGCCAACAACACAAAGTTTGTTTGTGGTCATTTGTTTTGGTGGTGATAAGACATTCTGATGTGACAGAGTTTTAGTTAAGTACTTCAACTCATTTTGGCCTCACAGCAACCAAAAGAAGTAAGACCTGTCATTATCTCCAATTTATACATAAAGAAATTGAGGATTAGGCTGTTTTGTAACTTCTCAAGCAAGCTCACCTCTTGTAAATAATGAACCCAGCCAAGGGCTGTTTTGTTCAACTAAAGAGAGGGTACTTGAAATCTTCCAATGTTTCAAAACCATGTTAAGAGTTTCTTATTTGAAGCAGCACAGTGATCCTCCACCTGTGGCACTGGCATCCCATGTGGGTGCCAATTCCAGTCCCGGCTGTTCCTCTTCCAATCCAGCTCTCTGCTGTGGCCTGAGAAAGCAGTGGAGGATGACCCAAGCACTTTGACCCTGGGAGACCTGGAGGGGGCCCCTGGCTTCAGATCACATAAGTTCGGCCATTATGGCCATTTGGGGAGTGAACCAGCAGATGGGAGACCTTTTTCTCTGTCTCTCCCTCTCACTGTCTGTAATCCTGCCTCTCAAATAAATAAATAAATACAATCTTTTTAAAAAGTTTTTTATTTAATTTCCTTTACTAAATAATTAAATCAGCTTTTCTTTACTAACTTCCCATGAGGGAATCTATATGAGGACTTTGAGGGAAAAAAAAAGGAAAAAGAAAAAGTTATTTTATGTACGAAATTTACCTTATATCTCTTTCCAAAGTAATCAATCTTCAATTTTCTTATGGAGTGATTTCCTAGTATTTTATAAAGGAAGAATGAAATGTGAAATCATTAGTCTGATATATTGCAGAATGTAGCAAAAGGTCTTTGATTTAATAATTTTCCTTCATTCATTCCCTCTTCCCTCTCCTCTCCCTCCCTTAATTCTTTTCTTCATCTTTGCATTTCCCCCTTCCTCCCTTCTTTCCTTCTTTCCTTTCTTCTTTCCTATTTCTAGCTAAGCAGCAACTCAATCACATATGGATAGGAAAACAAAGTTTTCTGCCTCTTAAAAAAAGCGTATGTTCAGTGCTGACTTTTCAGATAATAATACTTTTCATTACTATTATGATGCCCATCTATTCGTATCTTATTCCTATTTTTGTTGCTACTGCATTCTGTTTGATGCACTGATAGTTTACTCATTCACACTGAGAGATTATTTCGCCTAGGAGCTTTGGACATCTTCTAAGATCCTCACCCAAATAACATCACTTTATGTCATCTGGCTTGATGAGCTTGTGAAAGCCGTGGGGTCTCTTTGCCACTGTGCATGACACCACATTCCACATGAGAAAACTAAGTAACCAGAAAATACCTTAACTCTTTAGTTTCTTCTGCTTTGGTGCTTTCAGTCCTTTAAGCCACTTAGAGGCTGCTGGTATCTACTCTGTGAGCTGGAAAATTTTTGATAAGAAATGCACTTCAAGAAGGTCATTTTAATGTGCGGGGAAGCTGGAGGTTGCGGGAGATGGATCGGATAAAACTTGTTTCATTCCATAAAAAGATTTAAAAAAAATAAAGATGCATATAGATAGAAAAGATTTGTGAACAGCACAGATCCAGTTCAAAAAGATGACAGACTAAAGCTCAAGCAATGAAAGAGTAAGATCCCAGCTGTTAACAAAAAGCAACACAAATGAGAATTATATTTGTGTAAAGAACCTGAGATTGTATTTAAAGTTGCAAAGCAGGTGGAATGCATTTTACACAGCAAGTGCTCAGAATCGGTTTATATCTAAAATTAGCAAACAAGATCAAAGTACCATTTACTACCTATGGCTGCAAATAAATGATTAACTGAGAATGGGCTGATGGTTCTGAATAAATGTAAAAGGAAAGTTAAGGGCATTGAAAATTATAGGATTAACGTATATGTCCAGTTAAAAATGCATTTAAACTTTTTACAAAGGGTCTCTAAACTAGTTCTGCTTTCTGTTTCTTGCTTTTTTTTTTTTTCTGTAACTTTCAATAGTTGGCTGTTCTGAAAACCCAAAAGCTTCTATTCGTTCCAAGAGTCACGTGCTTCACAAAAGTGCTGATAGCTTCACTTTAACTCTCTGTGGAAATAAATAGATTTCAAAAAATGCCTTTTTTTTTTTTGGCCATTAGAAAAAAACTTACGGATCCATAACAAGATAAATATGATCAGCACAGATTGTGTACACTTATGAAACATTGCATAACATAATGTTCAAGGTGACCAATACATGATAGTTTCTTAAGTTTAAGTAATGTTTGTCACATGAAAGAATATATCTTGAACTGATAAGTTAGATGGTCTTATTAAACAATGTTTTCGTTTATATTGAGCTACAGCTCTACTAGAATAACTTCATTGTGTAACACTATTTTATATTATTGTTTTAAAACCATTAAAAAATGGATTGATTACCATTCCAAAATTCTATACCAAGAATTTTCATGTAATTTTGCTTCTTATGTTCTTCTTGGAAAGAAAGGAAGAAAAATGGAATGAGGATGGTGGAAAGTAGAAGGAGTTAACATTTTAAGCACTAGCAATAAACAGATTTTTAAACAGCTTTCTGTTCTCTGTCACTGAAGAAAAAATGCCTATTTTCTACCCCCCTCACTGTTTGGTTGTCCCAGTCACCACAGACATCCATCAGCATGCCTCCTCTCATTCACCATTCTCTACAAGTCTCTTGACATTTTTGGTGTTAAGTACATTAATAGAACAGAATGACTGAAGTAGATAAGATTATCTTTAGGTAAAGTCCTGAGGTAATTTATTATTAATAGAAGAGTTCCATTCTGCCAAGATTATTTTTCACCCAGCAAGTTGCAGCTAGATATTCTGTTAGATACGTAGTTGTCCAATTAATGTCTCTGTATGAGTGTGTGTATGTGTATGTGTGTGTGGCGGGAAATATATGGAGGAGATAAAAGGAAGAATGAAGAAGTGTAGTAAACATTCCACTCAAAGATGGAAATAACTAGACTGTTTCTATCTACAATTTTTATCTTATTACCTATTTCTAATTGTTCTTGGTAGTTAAAAAAAAGTTTTTGCTCTACTTTAGTTGAATCAATGAAGAAAAAAAAGTTGTATCATATTCTTTAAGGAAAATAATTCATGTAAAATATAATTCCAATCTAATCCCAGAAAATCATGAGTGTTTCTTATTTTCTTTGAGCAATGATGAATCATTTTCAGTATTAAAAGAGGTTTTTAAAAAAGTGAAAGAATATGTTTAAGATGAGAAAATATTTCCTGACACTAAACAGAAAGAAGTAAAGTATCCTCCAGTCATTCAAGAAAGTAAGAAACTTCCTATAAGTGCTTTTTGTCTTTATATTTCAATCTGTGTATATTTTTAATTGACTATTGCTATAATTTAAAGTAACATAAAATGGGTAATGTAAGTCATTTTTTCAAATATTCTGCCCTGTTATCACCGTAAATGCATTTATATTTGACACATTGTCCCACTTTTTCATCTGAAGATGTAGACACTGCACTCATATGGTGTAGCCCAACAGAATTTCTTGAGTCTTACTGTTTGAAATGGAAAAATGAACTAAACTTTGTAAAGCACCCATGATACGCCAGGATGACTGATATCCTACTTTCATTATCTGCTTCATGTTGAAAGATTCCTGTTGTATCATTTGTGAAGTATGGAGGCACAATATTTGAGGAAGGTGTTGTGGTAGAGCTTGGGAAACCCATATCCTATATCAGAATACCAGTTCCAGTCTCAGCTACTCCACTTTCTTTTTTAAAAGATTTATTTAATTATTTGAAAGAGTTACAGTTACTTGGACCATCTTCTGCTGCTTTGCCAGGCCATTAGCAGGCAAATGAATCTGAAATGGAGCAACAGGACACAAACCAGCATCCATATGGGACCTCGGTGTTGCAAGCAGAAGCTTTATCCACTGTGCCACAGGGTGGGCCCCAGCTATTCCACTTTCAACCCAGTTTCCTACCAATGCTGCCTGAGAGGCACCAGATGATGGTCAAAGTTCCTGGGCCCCTTCCACCCACAGGGGAGAATTAGATGGAATTCTGGTCTACAGGCCTCAGTCTGACTCAGCCTTGGCTGATGTAAATATTTGGAGAATGAACCAGCAGACAGAGATCTCCTCCACCACCTTTCAAATAAGTAAGTAAACACTTAAAAAATATATATTGGAAAATGTTCAGCTAGGAAGTCATACCAGGGCTCAAAACCAAAACATTTGAATAAAAACCTTCCCCCACTCCCATTCTATAATATTCTGCTTCATTACTTTGTATTTCCTGGTCACATAAACTAAAATGTAAAATATCAACATAATTGGGAAATTTTATAATGAGTAAATATGTGAATACTGTGCCACAAAATACAGAACAGGGTCTCAATACTAGAAAAGAAGAATAACAGTGCAGTTTTTCTTGAATTTGATGACTTCTTACCAAAATTTTATGCTTGTCAGACTGCCAGATGTTGTGTCTGTGTATTTTCATTATCTATCTCATTATTAACTTAATAAACCTTTGGGTTGCAATCATTTGGGCCAATGAGACATAATACATTCATTTAATTCATTAATAAAGATTCTAGGACTATTTTACTTCTTGTAATACTTCAGTTCATCTTATTACACTTATGCTTAGAACGCCAGTCTCTACAGAATAATGACGAAAGACTGTTAAAGAAACAAGTTCAGCACTTTAACATAAAAAACCTTCAGAGGCACAGAAAGATCCAGTATTGAAAGAAAAGTTCAAATAAAACATTGAATTTAAGTATCTTTATTGCATTATTGGATATAAGAATATAATTTAGGACATTGTACAATGTTTTTATTATATTGTTCTATAGATGTAGTTCAATCACAAACTGTTAAAATATAGTGAGACAATTTCTCTGATATGTTGTTTATCTCACCATTAGGCAAATGAATGACAATAAACAATAATACAATATCACTAGACTACTTCTGAATTCATGAAAGTGATTAAAATGAACAAAACAGAAAAAATGTTTGAATTATTGTAAAAAAAGAAAACTAGACTTTGCAAAGCTGTATACAGTAGAAACTTCATTCTTCAATATCTAAGAGCATGAAAATATTTTAAATATATACATATTTCATAGCCTGTGAGAGCAACCCCTTTGGATAAGATACTACAAACTGATAAGTGGGTTACCAATTAAGATCAAAGATATGACTAGAATTTTAAGTTATAGCTATAAAGGAATGTAAAAGTTATGTGGGGTTTTTTAATGCTATAAATTTTTCCAGTTTAGTAAATATGCTGACTGATAAGATTTGTTTTATTAATTCTTTTCAAATTCCAGTCCAACAATGTCAAATAACTTTAATATGGTTTTAATTTCCAGTCATGTGTGCAAGAGTCCTTTAATCCTATCTTGCTGAGTAAAGAAATCATTTGTTATGCCTTAAAAAAATGTGTTCTATAAATGAATTCATTTCTATCTTTCTACATACCACTTAATTTCTCTTCAATTGATTAAGATCTGCTGGGAGTGAAGAGGTAGTTGTTTGATGTAATTGATCTACCAAGTATAAATGCAAATGACTGAGTAGGTTGAATATTAGTACAGTTGATAAACAGAATGACATTTTTCTGGTGAAAAGCTGTTGTGATTTCTATGGAAACAGACAGCTTACCCCAAACCATCTAAATCTGACTGTACTTTCTAGATTTTACTTCTCCCTATATCTAATTTACTCCAAGAATCCCCAAGGTGAACAATTTTACCAATAAGGTGTTTGGAATTGTTTTTCCTTTAATGAATACTAGACCAATATAATAGCTACTGTTTTTTCGTATCTCAAATTACTTTACCTAACTACCACTTTGTTTTCAGAATTTATATGTAGAAGGTCAGTGTGCTGTGGATTGGATTCTTTGACACAATTTACCCTAATTCCACATTTCATGTTTCATTTATGGCTCTTTCTTATCCATTAAAATTTCACAATTTATTTCTTAAAAGTTTTACATGATTTATCATCCCAGTTTCCACATTGCCAAAACAGATTTCTTCTCTAGAAGTCTACTCCCAATGCCAAATATCTGAGTTATCATGAATGTGTTACAAGAATGAATTTTAAAATATTTATTTATTTATTTATTTATTTATTTATTTTGAGAGGCAGAGAGACAGACATAGCTCAGATACACAAGGTCACTTCCCAAATGCCAGCAATGGTTAGGGCTGGGCTCCAGCCAGAGGCAGGAGCCAGGAACACAATTCCCAACACAATTCCCCAATGGGCAGCAAGAAGCCAATTCCTGGAACCATCACTGCTACCTCAGAGTCTAAGGTAGACACTTGAATTTGGGATGAAAGCATATTAACTGCTGGGCTAATGATCCATTTCCATGATAATAAATTTGCAAATATATGAGTTAACTTCTCTTAAGTAAAAGAAGAAGTATATGCCACTTTTTGTTTAAGTATAAACACAATGCAAAGTTGTTAGATATTAGCTAAAAATCAGACTTTGATCAAATGAGATATATTAAACTAGTTTTATTTTATTGTGTGTTTTCATTAAAATAAAATGAAATTTCAAAGTACTTGCTCCATTTTTTCTTCTGTTCTAGTATGATCATTTGACAAACAAGAGAATGCACCAAAAAAATTGTAACAGACAGCCCCTTTTTTCTTACTTCCAACTCCTAAGAAGAATTAGATCTCAAATCAAAGCTGGCACTCATTTGAATGTGAAAAATGTATGATATTAATTTTGTTGTTTAGTCAAAAGTGAAGCATTTGGGAGACATAGTCATAGGTCTTTTCAGTCAGTTCAATCCTTAGGATAGAAATGACCAATTTAGCCACCCTTGCCTGGCTGCCAGAGAACTGTAATTGTTGACTTAACCACAAACTTATATTGGCTTATATTGGGATGAAGGGAAAACTATTGCAGCTATTGAAACGCCAAAATATTATCAAACTTCCTTAATAATAATATGCCAAAAATGACTAATTTTTCTCTTGCCTGCCTTTCTTGCTTCTTCCCTCCCTTTTTTCCTCCCTATTGTTCTCTACTGACTTTTTTTGTGTATTTTATATTTTTAAAAGCAAGTTTTATGTGTGGTGGATGATTAGATGACGTATTTAAAAATCAATCTTTTTAAAACATTCGCCTTTCAACTTTCACAGCTGTGGAGAAAATATTGATAGAATGTTTACAATTTAATAGTAGAAAATATAATCTTTCTATTACATGCTTCATTCCATGGCATAGTACATGGATTTGAAATATATTATCTCCATCATGTCATTTGTACCACACTTCCAAAAACTCAGTATAGTAGACCTTCTTATATATAGTATACCTTCGTATAGTAGACCTTCTTATCCATGGTTTTGCTTTCCACAGTTTCAGTTTACTTGACTGAGATCAGTCAATTGCAATTCAAAATTATTAAATGGAAAATTTCAGAAATGAACAATTCATACATTTGAAAGTACATGCCATTCTGAGTAGCGTGATGAAATCTCATGCCAATTTTGCCCTCTTTTCCTTTCTATTTTGCCTGGGACATGAGTCATCCTTTTTCCAGTGTATCCATAGTCTGTTCATCATTTAGCAGAAATATTTGTTATCAAATCAACCATTGTAATTTCTTGGAGTTTTTGTTCAAGTAACTGTTATGTCACTTAGCAATGTTCCCAAAGCTTAATAGTAATTATACTGGCATGTCTATTATATTGTATTATAATAATTATTAGAGTTTATTGTTAGTTATTATTGTTAATCTCTGATAATGCTTGTTTTAGAAATTAAAATTTATTGTAGGTATATACACATAGAAAAAAAAAGCATAGTATTTATGGGCCATGATACCACACAAGGTTTTAGGCATTATTAGGGGTCTTGAAATGTATACCTCATAGATCAGGAGGACTACTGTATCTTAAAAATATCAAGACTGAGGGCAGGCATTTGTTCTAACAGTTAAGATATCAGGACATCTGCATCACATTTCAGAGTGCCTAGGTTTGAATTCAGGCCTGACTCCTGATTTCAGCATCCTGCTAATATGGACCCTGGTAGGCAAGTACTTAGGTTTCTGTTACCTATGTGGGAGACCTACACTGAGCTCCCTTCTCCTAACTTTTGCCCTGGCCCAGCCCCGGCCATTGCAGGCACTTGTGGTGTGAAACAATGGATGTGAGCTCTGTGTGTGTTTGTGTGTCTCTCTCTCTGAGTGTGTGTGTGTGTATCACAATCATTCTCTCTCTTCCTCTCAAAAAATAAATTTTAAAAATATCAAGACTATTTAGAAAAAGCACACACTGGAACTATTAATACAAAGAATTTTAGATAGAAAATTGGGAGAGTTGGTTCCTTATCACAATTCTGCCTTTAACATGTAAGATTCTCTGGTCTTCAACATCCTTAGTTATAGAATGTATGACCTGCATTTTGTAGTCTCTAAGTACCTTTTTCATTTGGATATGCCCTATCTGTAAGCTAATAAGTGTTTTCTTATAAAAGCAGAGATATAGAGTCAGTCTTCTTATTTGCCAGTCTCAACCATTCAAGGTCTATCTAAGAACTTTTGAAAAATGTGCAGGTTCTAATCAGTGAAAATAAATGCTGATGTCCATAAACTAAACCTTGTTCTAAGTAACTTCTTGGGCCCCTCAGAAGCTGTTTACTCTTTAAATAGAGTCTCTTTTTCAGTTTGATTATCTTGTTTTCAAAGGCCTGCACTTTACTGGCAAATTGGAAAGGGGCTATGAGACAGTCCTAACTAATGAAGAGCAATGCATGGGAAAGTGCTTTGTAGGCTCTGAAGTACTATGCATGTGAGCTGTTATCATTAGCAAGAGTGACTGATAGCTGATGGGAACAGTGAGTGGAAAGATAAACAAACCCTTTCAAACAGAACACAGGAATTCTAAAATCCTGTTTAGTAAACCAACAAATAGGTTTACTTACTTCAGTAACTTCTGAGATCTTCACAGAATTATAGGATAGTAAGTACTGATAGAAATGACTGACTTAGCAACCAAAGATTCATTTACATTCCAAATAATATTTGGTTTAAGAGATAAAAGACTTAGAAAGTACATTTTTAACCACTATAAAATGTTACTTGCTATCAGGTAACTTGATTTGACATCAAGAGAGTATATAACATGTTCCAAATGTTTTCCATCTAAAAGAATTAGAAAATAAAATTCCATATGGTACAGATAGGCTGTATTTAAAATACCTAGAAAATTATATCTGTAGGATCCTGAGTCCATGAAATATTACACTAATTTTTAAATGTAGTTACTTTTTTCCAAAATGGAAATAATTAACATAGCATTATATTAATTTACTTTGTTCTATATTTAGAGAAAAAGATACAAAACTTGTGTTAGAATTTTCTGAAGTGTAGTATCCAATCTAAAAAGCTTATTATGATAGTACTCCTGGGAAGATATAATACGTGGTACATCCCAATATTGAAAACATATTATATGCTGAGGCAATGTAATAAACACTTGTGATAATTCTTAAGGGGTTGTGGTAACCAATCTAAAGCAAAGCTCAAGTTGAAGCTAAACCTTATCAACTGATACGGTATTAGAAACAAAAACTAAAATATATTCAATGTCAAATTACTAAAATATTCATTGGAAACTTCAACAGCAAATTAATTTATAACAGGAAAACAAGAAACCTTTTAAATTATCCTTTTGCTAGTCCAGGTATAAAGTAATAGGGCTTCAAATCCTAACTGAAAATTGACTGTGTGCTTTTCTCAGATTTGGGAATATGAAGCTGGAATCTTAAAGCCTTGTGCTATGTTATACATAAAGAAACCAAGGCAAAGAAAGGAGGATCACATGATTTAGAGGTAAAAATGAGGCAAGAACTTCAATCTAATCTCCTGTGCCCCTGTTCTTTCAACTCTGACATGTGAATTAATATTTATGTTACATGTTTAATAAAGATGCCATCTGCTACCTCCCTGTCACCATGGCAGGCAGCATTTTGCAGATGAAGACGAGTGCTTATCCGAGTCCATGATCGTGGAGCTTGAGACTTTGCTTTTGGGAATCATTTCCTAGAGTCAGGGCATTTGAGGAGAGTGCACAAAAGCGACTGAATGGTGAATAGCAGAAAGGCCACCAGCCAGGCAGCTGCAGGTTAGTAGGATGGATTGACTTCCAGGCAGACCAGAGCACAGTTTGCTCAATTACTCTTTTGTACAACTGGGAAAGAAAGACAGGAACAACCAGAGACTGCTAGCACACGGCTTCTGATAACTTGCAAAAAAGAGATAGTTGAAAGATAACAAAAGTAGTGTTTTCCACTCTCTCTGATTAGGAGAGGCATCTAACCAACAGTGAAATTCACAAGCAACTAAAGGTAGCAGCACTAGGTTTTGGCAACTCTCTCTGGTCACACACTCACCTTGAACTGTAGCGTTTAAGCATTACTAGCACAGTGACTTTGTAATTTTTTATCAGCACTTGGTGTGTGCTCCTTGATTCTCCCCACAGTGTTTTCAGAAACACTGGAGATTCAAATGAATTCAGAAACTACTCTTTAAAAGAAAAATTAGCAATGGTGACTGCAAAGCACAATATTCCAGGCCCTTTTTTGTATGCACTTTTTTTTTTTTTTTTGCTTTCTTTGTCAAAGCTCCAGTTGGTAAACAAACAAATTGTCAAATTTCTTTAGGAGGTTTAAGTTCCAGTTCTGTTCTGTAATATACAACAAAAAGGGCTTCTGTGTGTTAAAACCAAAATGCATTTTACATTAACAATCTGCGTTTAGAAATCCAGGCACCTAACACCACCAGAGTTAATATTTGCTTTGGACTGTTCTGCTTATTTAGTCTCAAGCTTTTCCAAAGAGCTAACACAAAAAGGCAGCCTTCCTATTTGCTTAGTGAGTGTGTGATTTCACACAGAGTGTATGAAGTGCTCCTGCCGGGACTAGGTATTAGCTGTTCTTCACATGAGCAGTGCACTCAGCTCTGTTGGGAAATATGAACTTTGTAGTCACAGGATGCACAGTCAACTTTCTGAAGCTCATCTGGATTCCATTTTGGAAATGCCTCCTGTTTCCATACCACCGTGCCTCCTCTTCTTCATTCCAGCTGCCCTGTTTCACCATGGCTATTTAACCTTCTAAACGTTTTAACTTCCTAACAAGGTTTCCTTATCTTCGTTCTTTCTCCAACTGGTTTTCCTCCACATGGCTGCCAAAGATAATTTTGTGTAACAAAAATTTACCACTTCACTTCCATCCTTAAAATAAACCATCATTTTTTTATTATCTCCTCATTCTTTGTAGAATGAAGTCCAAATTCTTTAATCTATTGTCTGAACAGTTTCAAAGTATCAGCACCTAAAGCTCCCTTCCCACATGGAGTTGCTTCGGATGCCCCTCACATACACATTTGATGATCAAGATCATGCCTCCTGCTCCCAGTCTTTCTTCTGCATGGAGTTTCCTATTGTCCATTTCACTTGAAGAAATCTTCATTTGTGAAGATTCAAAATAATTGATCTTGTTGGACAAGGTCTTCTCCAACCTATTCATCAATCCTCCTCTGTGCCCACAACTTTTGTCACATAATTTCTATTATTCCAACAAATAAAAGCCAAAAGATGTAATAGTTACATTTTCCTGAGAAGTTATTATATGAAAAGCACTTTTAAAGCTACTTGCACAAATTAATTTGTTGTAATCATGATAACACTGTAAGCTTGACACTAGCACTATCTTCAGTTTTATGGATGGAAACTCCAAGTGCATATATGTCCAGTAACTCAGCAAATCACCTAGCTTCAGTAGGAGAGTTTGATTCTGATCACTCAGTCTTCAGTCCAGAGAGCATATCTTAATTGTATGCTAAGCTGCTAATTGTGTTTCATTTCTGTCTTCTTCTAGATATTAACCCCCTTGAACGAGAAAAGTGATTTTTTAAAAGACTTATTTATATGTATTTATTTATTTACTTATTTATTTGAAAGGCAGAGTGGTGAGAAAGGGATCTTCCACCCATGGGTTCACTGCCCCTGGACACAACTGCCAGGGCTAGACTAGGCTGAGTAGGACTCTAGGTCTCCCACCTGGATTGCAGCCATCTAAGTACTTGGGCTATCTTCTGCTACCTTCCCAAATGCATTAGCAGGGAGCTGGATTGGAAAGTAGAGCATCCCAAATCTCATACAGGATTCTGGCATCATAAGCAGTGGTTCAACCTGCTGCTCCACAACACCTACCTCAATATAACATATGCTTATATACCCCCAGGAATACAGTACCTGATATTATAGCAAATCTATACATTTATTCTAGTTTGTTTGAATTAATGTGAATGAGGACAATTTAGATTAAGGAAATTTGAGATTTTAAACTGTATCTAAAAAATTCTTACAAAAGTATTCAGAAATCTTTGGTGCAGGTCAACAGCATAAACGTCTGTTTTCCCAATGAGGTGCACCTTGAGGTGCTTTATTAAAAAAAAAAAACAAACAAACTAGATTTGGAGGTAGTAGAGAGGTAAGAGAGGTAAGGCCTGAAAGAATGATTTTTATTAGATTTTTATTTATGCATTTGAGAGTCAGAAAGCCAGAAAGCTACACAGAGAGCTCCTACGGGTTCACTTCCCAAATTCCTGTAATAGGACAGCTTTGTTCCTGTCCTATTACAAACAAAGAAGAAATTCAATCTAGGTCTAGCATGTGGGAGACAGAACCCAACTACTTGACCCATCACCTGCTGCTTCCAATGTGTGTCTCTAGTAGGAAGCTGGAATAGGGAGTAAAGCCAGGACTCAAACCGAGGCACTTCGATATGGGATGTGGGGGTCTCAATAGGCATCTTAGCTGCTGCACGAAATAGTTTCCCTCTATATAGTTTTTGATTTCTTGAGTATATAAACAACGCTAGATATATTTTAACTCATACTTATTATTGTCTGTTCATAAAACACACTTCTTTCATTTATTATAGATTGCATTTAATTTCCCACATATTATCATAAATTGTCTTATAACTATAAATGTTTTAGAATGAATAGTAAATTTCATAATTCTGTCTTTTTAGTACTTTTTATTCATTACTTTCATTGAATGTACATGTTTGCCTTGGTTATCATAGATACAACAGTATTTCTAAAAGTTCATGGACTAATAAAGTTACAAGATGTTTATTTTGGTACAAAATTATTGAAATATGTCCGTAGTTTTTTTCATAATTTACATTTTCCATGAACTTTTTTTTTTTTTATTTTGACAGGCAGAGTGGATAGTGAGAGAGAGAGAGAGAGAGAGACAGAGAGAAAGGTCTTCCTTTTTGCCATTGGTTCACCCTCCAATGGCCGCTGCGGCCAGCGCATCTCGCTGATCCGAAGCCAGGAGCCAGGTGCTTCTCCTGGTCTCCCATGGGGTGCAGGACCCAAGGACTTGGGCCATCCTCCACTGCACTCCCGGGCCATAGCAGAGAGCTGACCTGGAAGAGGGGCAACCGGGATAGAATCCGGCGCCCCAACCGGGACTAGAACCCGGTGTGCCGGCGCCGCAAGGCGGAGGATTAGCCTGTTAAGCCACGGCGCCGGCCTTCCATGAACTTTTTAAAGTCCCCTCTTGAGATACTGTATTGGAAATTCCTTTTGTAAAAAAGGTCCCACTATTTTTTTAAGTTTATTTATTTATTTTTTATTTCTTTGAAAATTAACGTGACAAAGAAAAAGAGAGATCTTCTGCCTACTGATTCACTTCCCAAATGCCCACATAGCCAGGGCTATACCAGGCCATAGCCAGGAAACAGAAATTTCATCCAGGTTTACCATGTGGACTGCAGGAAGCTAAATACTTGAGCTATTATCAGCTGTCTCTCAGGGTGTGCACTGGATTCCTGCTGGGAATTTAGATTAGAAGCAGAGGCGGGACTGGAACCAGGCATTTAGAAATGGTTCATCCCAAGCAACAGCTTAAGCTGGTGCATCACAATTCCTGCTATAGCTCTCAGTCTTTAAAATTAAAGCTACAAGAATGTGGATTTTTGAATTCCAGATTCTCTAAAATAGTGGTAATTACCTAAAGGATATTTAATACATCCTTACTGATTGAACATGTGCCAGTAATCAAATGTCTATGTAGAGACAGCTATTCAAAAAATAGAGAAGGCGGCATTTTACAATTGATTCCACAGGCAGCAGCAGTTAAGTTGCTGCTTGGATGCCTGCAACCCATATCTGTTTGAATCTTGGCTACTCTTCCAATCCAGCTTCTTGCTAATGTGCATCCTGGGAAGCAGCAGATGATGGCTCAAGTATTTGGGTTCTGTCACCAATGTGTGAGGCCTTGATTGAGTTTCAGGCTCCTGATATCAGCCTTGCCCAGCCCTGGCTGATACCAGCATTTGGGGAGTGAAACAGTGGATAGAAGAGCTATCATATCAGCCCCTCTGCCTTTTAAATAAAAATTAAAAGTAAGTAAATGTTTTAAATAAAATAAAATTTAATCTGGAAATATCGTTAATATCTCTTATATATACACAGAATGGTAGAATCATCTCTAAAAAATGCACTTAGAACATATTTTCTTAGGACCCTTAAGAGGGAGTAGCTTGAAAATGATCATCTGGGGCCGGCGCCGTGGCTTAACAGGCTAATCCTCCACCTTGAGGCGCCGGCACACCAGGTTCTAGTCCCGGTCGGGGCGCCGGATTCTATCCCGGTTGCCCCTCTTCCAGGTCAGCTCTCTGCTATGGCCCGGGAAGGCAGTGGAGGATGGCCCAAGTCCTTGGGTCCTGCACCCGCATGGGAGACCAGGAGAAGCACCTGGCTGCTGGCTTCGGATCAGCATGATGCGCCGGCCGCAGCAGCCATTGGAGGGTGAATCAACAGCAAAAAGGAAGACCTTTCTCTCTGTGTCTCTCTCATTATCCACTCTGCCTGTCAAAAAAAAAAAAAAAAAAAAAAGAAAAGAAAAGAAAATGATCATCTGAGGGCCAGCACAGCACCATGGCTTACTAGGCTAATCCTCCGCCTGCGGCGCCGGCACACCGGGTTCTAGTCCTAGTTGGGGCGCCGGATTCTGTCCCAGTTGCTCCTCTTCCAGTCCAGCTCTCTGTTGTTGCCCGGGAAAGCAGTGGAGGATGGCCCAAGTGCTTGGGCCCTGCACCCGCATGGGAGACCAGGAGGAAGCACCTGGCTCCTGGCTTTGGATTGGTGCAGCGTGCCAGCCATAGCGGCCATTGGGGGGTGAACCAACGGAAAAAGGATGACCTTTCTCTCTGACTCTCTCTCTTTCACTGTCTAACTCTGCCTGTCAAAAATAAATAAATAATAATTAAAAAAAGAAAAAGATCATCTGATTTTTAGACAGTGACACTGCTAAAGCATTTCAGTCTTCTTTGTTTGGTTTCCCATTTATTACTTCCTGGAGAAGTTGTCTCAGTTATAGAACTCAGATGAGTTTCATAAACAAAATACAAGATATAATGTAAAACTCTGCTAGGATTCTTAACAGCTCTCATCTATAACCTGGTATTCTCTGAATGTGTAAGTACAATGAACTTTTTTTAACTAAGTGACACTATTGTCTTTGAAAGCTGTTAAAAATAGCAGAGTCAAAGAGGTAATATAATATTCAGTTAGGGTAATTTTGAGTGTCATTATCTCCCTAAGCAGTAACCACGAACAAATTATCAAATGACATTGTCTCTTTTATATGGAAAGATGAGCAAAATGTATTAGCACCTCAGTGGGATTGGGAATATGTGGGAAACATAATCATAAAACAGCAGTGGCTGACCTGCAGCCCAGCTGCCCAGGACACTGTTGATCAGAGGGCTTGGTGCTGCCGGAAAGTCAGCACCTGCGGAGATCGTATGTGGCTTCAGCTGCCGGGACTGGGATCACCTCTGCTGACAGATGCCAAAGCTTTGCCCTTGAGGATCCTTTTACCTTTCCCTCCCCATAAACCAAGGAAATTTCTATTAGAATGGCTGAATATATAGTGTATTTCATACACTGAAGAAATTATGTATGTATTTAAAATTAATAGATTTTTTTATCTGTATAGGTTTATAGAGAAACTGCACACCAACAGTTCCCCTTAGTATTAACATCTTTTATTAGTGTAGTATATTTGGTACAAATGATGAGCCAATATTGATACATTCTTATTAACTAAAGTCTGAAGTTTATATTAGGTTATCTCTTTCTGTTGCACATTTTTTGGATTTTGGAAAGTGTTTAATAACTTTTATCAACCATTATAATGTTAGTATTATTTATCTGCCCCATGCATTTACTGTGCTCCCTCTACTCATTCGTCTATCACTTGAGCCCCTGATAACCACTGATCACTTTACTATCCTCATACTAACCTTTTCCAGAATATGATATATTTGGAACCATGGCATTAAGCCTTTTCAGATTAGCCTCTTTCACTTAGCAATATGCACTTAGGGTTTCCTTATGTCTTATTGTTTCTTGATTGTTCATTTCTTTTCATTGTGCAATAATATTACATTGTCTGAAAGTACCACAATTTGTTTTTCCATTCACCTTTTGAAGAAAATCTTGATTGTTTTTAAGTTTAGAAATTATGAACAAAGCTTCTCTGACCATTTTTATTTTTTATGGACATAAATTTCCAACTCAATTAAAATCCATAATTGTGAAAAATATGAAGGTACTTGAAAAATTTTATAAAAACAGAATTAAAACATGAATATTCTGATGTAAAAAGAAAGTATTTTAAAGATGTATTTGAAAGTCATATTTTTGAGAGGGAAGGGAGGGGGAGAGAGAGTAAGAGAGGAGGAGAGAAAGAGAGAGAAAAGAAGCTTCCATCCTCTGGTCAATTCCACAGATGATAGCAATGGCCAGGGCAGGGCCAGGTCAAAGCCAGGAGCCAAGATTCATCTGGGTCTCCCACGGGCCATCCTCAGCTGCTTTTCCAAAGCAATTAGCAGGGAGCTGGATTGGAAATAGAGAATCTGGGACATGAACTGGTGCCCATATGGGATGCTGGTGTTGCAGGCTGTGACTTTACCTACTAAACTACACAACACAGGCTCCACAAAAAGAATTTGTAAGCCTTAGGTAGTTTTTGCATGATATACATTTTTCAACTCTTTGACATATCTTTGTATTTTTAGAGGAGAGATAAAGATTTTTTTTATTTATATAAAGGGAGCAAATTTCATGTATTTCATATATATGGTTTTAAGAAAATAATGATGCTTCCTTCCTGGAAGTATCCCACTTTCCTTACTCCTTCCTTTCTTAATCTTCTTTTAATTTTTGCAATGTTGTACTCTCAATTTACTCATAATCACAAACTTAGCCCTACACTAAACAAAGAATTCAACAAGTAGTATGTAGGAAAACCACTGCTGTTCAGAAGTATAGACAGTAATCAAATTTCAAAATATCAATTTTGCTCATATACTTTTCATTTTTTTGGCACTCTGTATATTAGTTCAAACAAATCAGGGAAAATATATATTTGTCTTTTGGGGACTGG
The DNA here is from genome assembly GCF_033115175.1 of Lepus europaeus. Taxonomy (NCBI): domain Eukaryota; kingdom Metazoa; phylum Chordata; class Mammalia; order Lagomorpha; family Leporidae; genus Lepus; species Lepus europaeus. The sequence continues at coordinate 60,517,062 of NC_084828.1, forward strand.
TTTATTTCACTGAGCATAATGGTTTCTATTTGCTTCCATTTTGTTGGAAAAGACAGGATTTCACCCCATCCTGAATGCACCCTTATTCATGAGATCTCAGAAGCTAAGCAGGATCAGGCCTGGTTAGTACTTGGATGGGAGACAAAGATTTTGAAGTTAGAAAGATTTCAATCCCAAACTTGTCATTTTATTCACTTGGTGATGTATTTTTCCTGGAAGTCTGTCATTCTATCACTACTGTTTCAGGTGCTAGAAATGCATGAAGGGCTACTCTGCCTATTACTGCAGTGCCTTGTCAACACTGAAGAGCCTTATTATATCTCTGGTTCCAAATGTGAAAGATGCCTATATCCATGACTATTTATGATTTTCTGTTTTCTTTTGCAAATTGATTGAGCTACTGTGAACAGACCTTTGAAAAGTGATCAGATATGTTAGTTTCTTTCTCATTCCTATAATCCATAGGGTTTTTTTTTAAATATCTAAGTCTAAATATGGAGAACAATCTAATATTTTTTCAAATAGTATTCTTGAATTATCTATAATATAATATGAAATAACATGGAGTCATTTTCTGTGTATCTGGTACTGATAAGAATAGACTCAAGTGGGAGTTAAGTTTGAGCTCTAGCTGCATCACATACTGGCTTGATCTGGCTGGCTTAGGTCTATTGGCTTTGGGGGATGAACATGGTCTTACTGGTAAACTGAAGCTTTATCTTGTTCACAGTACATATTTCTTTGACCTTCTTGCTGGACTTTTGTGAAGCCAAAATGCAAAAATCTGGAATGTATATAAAAATTGCACGTGGTAAAACACTATAAAATCCATTGTTTTAACTTTAATTTCTCTAATGTATTTTAACATTTAAAAAGCTTAAATTCCTTTTTCATTGTATATATTTATGATGTCCAACATGAGTTTTTGATAGACTTATACACAGAGAAATTATTATTAAGCAAATGTACATATCTGTCTCCTAACATATTTTCCAACATTTTGTATGAATGTGTGTGTACATTTGTGTGTGTGTAGTGAAAGTACCTGATATCTACTGTTAGCAAATTTCCATTATTTAATATACTTTTATAGTTCTAAATTATAACTCTATGGTTTATAACTATATAATTTATAATCTAGAATTCTGGACCTACTTTTACTACATGAGTGCAACATTGTATGCTTTGATAAATTAACATTTCTCCATTTCCCTCACTTCTCTGCCTTGGTAATATCAGTCTATTCCATTTCTATGCATTTAACATTTGTCAGATTCCTCATGTGGGTGAGATCATGCAATTTTTGCCTTTCTCTGCCAGATTTATTTCACTTAGCATAAAGTCTTCCGGGTTCATCCTTATTGTCACCAAAGGCATGATCCTTCTTCTATTTAATCTATACATCTATCAAAGAACACTTAGGGATTTTTTTCCCCCATACAAAGGCTGTGGTGAATAATGCTGCAATGAATACAGGAATGCACATATTTCTTTAAATATTTTGAATATTTATTTCATTTCTTTAGGTTATACACCTAGAAGAGGGACTTTGGCCATATGGTAGTTCTATTTTTAGTGTTCTTAGAAAGCTCCATGGTGTTTTCAATAAAGACTGTATCAAATAACACCCACATAAATAATATTCAATGGTTTTCCTTTCTCCATGACCTCCAGGAGCACTTGTTATCTGGTGTTTGTTTGTTTGTTTGTTTTGATTATAGTCATCATACTAGGTTTAAGGTGATATCTCATTATGGTTTTGATTTACATTTCCTTGATGATTAGTGATGGTGGTCACCTTTTTCAAATACCTGTCTGTCGTTTGTGTGTCTTTTCTGGAAAACTGTTTATTCAATACCTCTGCTCAGTTTTTAATCTGTTCACTTTTTGTTTAGTTATTGCATGTTTGTTTTTTGCTATTGAATTTTATCAGTTTCATATATGTATATATATATATATATATTTAACTTTTATTTAGTAAATATAAATTTCCAAAGTACAGTTTATGGATTACAATGGCTCCCCCCCCATAAATTCCCTCTCACTCGCATGCCTCCCATCTCCCGCTCCCTCTCCCATTCCATTCACATCAAGATTCATTTTCAATTATCTTTATATACAGAAGATCGATTTAGTATATATTAAGTAAAGATTGCATCAGTTTGCACCCACACAGAAACACAAAGTGTAAAATACTGTTTCAGTACTAGTTATAGCATTACTTCACATTGGACAACACATTAAGGACAGATCCCACATGAGGAGTAAGTGCACAGTGACTCCTGCTGTTGACTTAACAATTTGACACTCTTGTTTATGGCGTCAGTAATCTCCCTAGGCTCTAGTCATGAGTTGCCAAGGCTATGGAAGCCTTTTGAGTTCGCCGACTTCGATCTTATTCCAACAGGGTCATAGTCAAAGTGGAAGTTCTCTCCTCCCTTCAGAGAAAGGTACCTCCTTCTTTGATGGCCCTGTTCTTTCCACTGGGATCTCACTCGCAGAGATCTTTCATTTAGGTTTCTTATATATTTTGAATATTAACTTCTTATCAGATAAATGGTTTGAAAGTATTTTCTCTTGTTACATAAAGTTACCTTTTTGATCATAGCCCTTGTATAGAAGCTTTTTTAGTTTGATGTAGTCCTACATACTTGTTTTTGCTTTTATTGTTTGTGCAATTAGTGTTATATCCAAAAGAACAAAAATCATTGCCAAGGCCAATGTGAAAGAGCTTTTCTCCTAAAAAGTTTTAGGTGTTTTATGATTTTGGGTCTTGCTTTCAAGTGTTTAATCCATTTTCAGCAGCTTTTTTGTGTATATAATATTTTTATTTTGCCAACCCCTTACCAAATCAAAATGTCTTTTTTGTTTCTCATTGCATCTATATTGAACTCCTAATTTTCTGGAATCTTATAATATACTAATGTCAGAAGGTTTGACATAGTTATGGTGAGCCTGACTTACCCCATGCGCTTGTCAGTATCCACTGAGTAGATGTCACACCAGATTTAACAAGCAAAAATTGTGTTAGAGGAAATTACTATGTGGGAAAAACTAAAGAAGGAGCTGAGGAGTTGGACAATAATCCACCTGTACAGTAAATATAACTGAGTGAAGGAGAGAGGGGGAAAGGCTGGGACAAGCTTCGTACACTGTCTCTCTCTGAGGATGGTTCTGCAGGGCCTCAGAATGTCCTTGAGCCACAGTCAGCCTTTCTGGGAGCGCTTTATCTCCCACAAGACCCCCTGGTTTGTGTCCCTGCTTCACTCAGTCATTAGCAGGGAACAGCTGAGGTAAAGTGTGATCTTAACACAAACCTGGTGATAGAGGGCAACAGTTGAGTCTTCGATTAATTACATTCTCTGCAGTTGGCAATCTAAGGGATACATTTTCATGTCCATTTTTTAAAATAATAAACAAAGAAGAGGAGGCATTTATTTTGTCAGTGCTTAAATAAGGATATGAAGATGTGAAATAGAGGCAGTTGAGGTGTGACGTTAAAGTTAACAAGCATGGAAAATCAAATCAATGCAGACACATGCTCAGGAGAGATGTTCATGTGCAGAGTTTAATGACACTGTCCCCATGCTCAAGTTACTGTATAATCACAGTGCACAGAAGAGCCATTTCCCTCTGTGAAGACTGGCTCTCCTTAAACACCTGTTTTAGTTTTTGTCTGGCCACCTTGCGATGATAAGTAGTCTTTCAAAAATTCTTTGGGGAGAGGAGGAGCATTGAACCATTTCATCAATTGCAGCATCAACACAGAGGGTTTTAAGTTACAACTGGACCCCAGAGTGATAAGACGAAGTTTTCAGTGAGTTAAAATCTTCAAAGAGTAAAGGAAAGTTTCAAAACTTGAGACAACTGCAGGTTTAGACTTTAGAAATTTCTCAATTCTGACACTTTTAAAAATTATAAAGCTACCTTTCAATACAGCTTCCTATATTTCTCATCTCTACTCATTGCCTTCTTAAATTATCTTGTTCTCTTACCCACTTCTTCTCCCACTCATCAATTAAGAATAATGACTGTCAGGGAAAATGGAATGTATGAAAAGTTATTGTTAAAATATTAATAGATGTCAGCATCATCTCTGCAAGTTCCTTCTTCCAGAGTTTCCATTGAGCTCCCATTGTGGGACACCTCCAGGGTGCATGTTCTGCGTGGTTACTCAGTGCTGGGGGCTATACAGCATCTCTTAAGTCAAAAAGATGATAGCATCTTCATACAACGGATTTTGCTGTATATGCAAAATATGCTGTATGTTTGTCTATTGACTGTTGACTATTTTCAAATTTTGTCTTTCCTCTGTGTGTGTGTGTGTGTGTGTTTCTGACAGGCAGAGTTAGACAGTGAGAGAGAGAGAGAGAGAGAGACAGAGAGAAAGGTCTTCCTTTTTTTCCATTGGTTCACCCCCAAGTGGACGCTACAGCCAGCGTGTTGCGGCCAGCACACTGCGCTGATCCAAAGCCAGGAGCCAGGTGCTTCTCCTGGTCTCCCATGCAGATGCAGGGCCCAAGGATTTGGACCATCCTCCACTGCACTCCCTGGCCACAGCAGAGAGCTGGACTGGAAGAGGAGCAACCAGGACAGAATCCCGGCACCCCGACCGGGACTGGAACCCGGTGTGCTGGGCGCCGCAGGCGGAGGATTAGCCTAGTGAGCCGCGGCGCCGGCCTTTCCCGTGGTTTTAATCTCTTTAAAATATATCTGTAACAAATGTTCCTATTTCTTGTTCTTCCTCAAAGCTAGAAAACTAGATCTTAGAGTAAGCTCAGTTTAGGTCTTAAAGAAAAGGAAAATGCTGTAGAAAGCTATCATTTTCTTCCTATGACCTTAACATATATTGCAGCTCCTCCAGGGAGCTGTCAATTAAAAGCATGGAATTTACACAAATCTAAATCTTGGAATTCAGCCAGCAGGCTGCACCAAATATGTGGAAAAACTTATTAAATAGCTCTTTAACCTTTATTACTTAGCGCGTTTGATTGTACAAATCCATATCCTCTGAAGACATAGGCAACGCTCATTAGGATTCCTGTGGAGAAAAGAGCAGAAAGCTATTTCAACCAACATAAACATTTTTTTAGTACTGAGTTAGATACTTAATGTGGAATATTCCAGAAGCTATCATACTGGACGCCATCCTCAAAAAATATAGAAGCACAAAAACATGCTCATTCAGTTATGCTAATAATTCACTGTCATCCCTGGTAATTTACTTTCTCAGTTATAAAATAAAATTCTATGTCTGCAATTCTAATACTATTGAATATGACTTTAAATGTTAAGTAATACAATTAGCACAATCTGTTATTAACAGATACTCTCTGTGAAAATAATGATGATATTATTGGTTAAAAGACTTTGTGATATATTTTAAGGAATAATAAAGCTAAAAGCAATTTGTTGCTTCAGAGCTTTGGAGTATTATCAAAAATAGCTTTGATTTTCTCAAATCAAGAGGTCTTTTTATGGTCATGACATGAAATTATTTACAGAAAGCAAATTTAATAATGTCACAATTACTCTAATCTCTTTCTGAAAACAGACTCTTCTCTAAATTCCAGAAGTTTCCATGACTTCAGATTATACCATTAAGTTCCTTTATGAAACACTGGGTCTGCTAATAGCGTCTTCATGAATACAGTGCAGTTAATTCTTCTTCTTGCTCAAATAATTAATAATTTCCATACAACTTATGTGGTAAAATTCACAGGCAAGTGTAGTTTCTTCTTTTAACTAGAACTGATTCTCTAAAATAATTAAACCTGGACTTTCATGCTGAGAAAATGTTTAGCTTAATAGAGCCTAAATGCATTTGTCTTTCCTTTGTGTTATTTTACCCTGGGTAGTATTCAAATATTAGTTTCTTCCGCCTACCTCTTTATTTATGATATTGTCAAGAGCAGTTCTCATAATCTAGACACAGAAAATGCAAGAATTAATGCAAGAAATTGAATTGGGGGTGGGTGAAGGAGAAAATTGATTTGTTATTATTTCATTGTTTTGAGTAATTGAGTGCAGGACTCTTTGTGTAAGCACCTGAAAGATGTAGCTTCACATCCAGATAATTAAAAATGTTATAGTAGAAAATAGTTAACTTTATGAAGCTCGATTAATATGTTAGTTACATGTGTATTTTTAATTTATATAATGAACAAAATATATAGTATAGAGAGAAATATGTGAAACATTTCTCCTTAGTCTCATTCACTATGAAAATTTACTTCAAAATAAAATATACACTATCATTTTTTTCATATAAAAAATCTGAAGTTTTTGATTTGATGTAGTCTCCCTCTCCTACCACATACTCAGAACATGGTGCTTTAAGAGTTTTTATTTCAGGTTACTACCATTCAGGGACCTGTGCATTTGCAGGTTGACATAGACCTCCTGGCCTCATCAAAAACTCTTCACTTTGGAATTGACTTGGTCCATTAGGATCCCATTGTGGAGTAAGTGGTCAACCTCTGTCTCCTCAGCAGAGGAAGATGGGAAGGAGAAGAAACCCTAAAACCCAGGGCATAAGACATTTTCAATATAGTCTCAATATGTGTGTTTTCTTGTATTTATATTATTTTCCATTGTGAAATTGTTTGAAGAAGATGGCTTTTTTGGTGAGGGGCAATTTTAGTATTTTCATTGTTAATCACTATGATACTGTCTTCTTCCTACCCTCTGGTTGAATTCTCTAAAATTTCAATAAATCGTACATATATTGTTTTCTGGGATATTAAACACAGAGAAAAGATATAGGCTAATTGTAGAGTACTCTAAAGGTAAAAGAGATGGCTTTAGTTACTCACTATTGTTGAGCTACTGCAACCTTCAAGGAGCTGCAAATGATTTTGAGATAAGTAAAATGTAGACCATTCCTTCAAATAGTTTGCCCAATTGTAAAGGACATAAAATTTGATAATTTTCTTTAAAAAATAGAAATAAATCTTTTAAATACACTATAAATATTTTTCTCTAGAATTTAAACTCCATCAGGCCATTTCTTTTTAAATGCTGCATCTACCAACCTGGAACAGCACTTGGCACAGTGTAGACACTCAATAGGCAATAAATAAAACAATGAATTCATGATTTAAAAAATTTTAGTACCAAGCTAAATATAACATTAACATGGAAAATAAGGTAAAAAAGAAAAATAAAATGAACAACATAATAACTAATTTAAAAATTTTAAAAAACAGTACATTTGGCTTTCACTTGTTGTCAATGGGTTCATTTATTTTTTTTTTTATTTTTATTTATTTATTTGACAGAGAGTGAGAGAGAGAGAGAGACAGAGATAAAGGTCTTCCTTCCGTTGGTTCATTCCCCAAATGGCCGCTACGGCCGGAGCTACACCGATCCGAAGCCAGGAGCCAGATGCTTCTTCCTGGTCTCCCATGTAGGTGCAGGAGCCCAAGCATCTGGGCCATCCTCCACTGCCCTCCAGGGCCACAGCAGAGAGCTGGACTGGAAGAGGAGCAGCCGGGACTAGAACCCGGCGCCCATATGGGATGCTGGTGCCACAGGCGGAGGATTAACCAAGTGAACCATGGTGCCGGCCCCTCAGTGGGTTCATTTAGAGGATTGTGTGAATGTACTTTCTATTTTAGTCCCCTCTTATTAATGAATATTTAAGTTCCTCCAGTTTTTCAGGATTAAAAATAATAGTGTATTAACACTGTATATAGTTTCTTTATGCACATATGTAAATATGCCATAGGATATATTCTTAGTCATGGAATTGTTAGATAAAAGAATACTAGGATTTTAAATTTGGATACCAACCAATTTTGCTTCCATTATTTCTATTCAACTTGGGGTGAACCTTAAACTCTTTTTTAAAGTCACCTTTGACAATCCTGATCAAATATTTGAATCTTCCCATTGAAAAAAATTTTCAGTGAATTATAAATTTTTAAATATAATTTGAAGACTTGTATACGCCTTAAAATTTCTTCATAGATCCCAAGTTAAGAAATTTTAAGAATTACAGTAGAATCTCCATATTTTCTTATTTAAAGTTCATGAGGCACCTCTCAAAAAAATAAGAATTGATAACTTAAGTCAATTTTGTTCCTTTTTGATCTTCTCTAAATAAAGTATTTGTTTATTATTTAAAAATAGCTCCCAGAAGAATCCAAGTGCTAGTGTTGAGGACGAAAATAAAGAGAGCTAACATTTTATTGCATTTTACTAGAGAAATTTTATGTGCATTTATGAATTTTGGAAAGCTGCCAGTCATAGGACATGTTCCTTATGAAGATAAAAAATCTACTCTGCAAAAACACTATAATAAAAAATTGACTTGCACTAAAAGAGAAAATCAAGTGTCACTCAGTGACTCTCATGAGCCCTGCTTGTGACACTCAGTGAAGTAGTCCTTACCTTCCTATCTGCTGAAGCCTAAAGTCAGTGTTCAAGTCAAATACAATTTACTCCAAAACATTTTGCTAGTATTCTGAGGTTTGTTGCTGGGATTCCTTGCTGTAAATTCTCACTAAGTGCCTGATACAAATTCCATCATGTTTCTTGAAAAAAAGGCCTTGATATTTTATTTATATTATTTCCCCCACAAAGTCCACTTAGCACTTTGCCTATATTAAGTGTTCAATAAATAGTTGGCATATGACTGAGTTACAAATAGATGAGTTTTTAGATAGGCATGAAAGGATACACTATTGGAATTCAACCAGAATAGATGGGCCCAAGGGACAGCAAAGACAAAGTAAGGTGAGTGGAAAACCTAAAGTCAGAGGAGTTATGACTCATCAACTCCATAGGTTTCCTAATTTTTTTTTTAAAGATTTATTTATTTTATTTGAAAGGCAGAGTTACAAAGGCTTCATTTTGGTGCAAAAAATTGAAATGCGTGTGTGGGTTTTTCATAACATCTTCATGAACTTTTTGAAGACTTCATGTGTAGGTATATTTCAAAGTCTTCTTGCACCAAAACAAATGTATATTTTGTATGCATTTTTACATGAACTTTTTGAAGTACCCTCTCATATGTCAAAATTATTTGGTCAAGATATTTTTCTTATCCTATGCTTATCCTGTTGTACTTTCATTTAACTCTCCTACGAACCCTTTCAAATCATTATCTTTGGTTAATAAACCTTTATCCTGATAAATACATGAATAATTACACGCTGCTTCTTAAGTTTGACACACTTCTATATCTTATTCTTGGTCCAAAAATTTTGATTGCCAATGTAATAATAATTCATAGAAGTGCCTTTAATTTATAGAACTCATTACATACAGAAAATTCTAGTCCAATTAAAGTGTCTTGTGATGTATGCATATACACATAGGTATAATTCATCCTCCACATATGCAGGTGCTTGTGCATATACATGTTCAGTTTCCATTCTACATTTAGCCTCTTTGAGGAAGGACATTAGTATATTTTATATTTGCAACAGTACTCAGTGATCCTGAGGCTATAAAACCATGAATGGTTTTACTAATATTACAGGGAGAAATTTTCAGGAGAATTCTAGTAAGCTAAATTCAATTTTTAGACTTGGCAATTCAAAGAGAGAAAGCTCTTCTGTGAAAAGTGTAAACAGAATGATTCAGGTTGATGGGTACTTTAGATCTTGTTGGAGCTTCATCTCAAAGATTAAGACATCTCTAGAAATTCATTTTGAGGTTGATTATTGTTTATAGCCCTTGTCTATACTCTTGAAGAACAGTGTCTTTTCTACTTGCTACTTGTTGAATTTTTTATTTGGTGGAGGGTTAAGCTTGTGGTTATGAAGTAAATTGAAAGTATGTCATTGTAAAAGTTAAAAGAAAAGTAAGCAAAGTGGGTGGAAGGAGTGTGGGAGTAAGGGAGGGAGGAAAGGTGGAGGGGGTACCATTATTCTCTTGAAACTGTACATATGAAATCCATGAAGCTTCTTTCCTTTATATAAATAAAAAATAAAAGTAAATAAAATAAAAAATAAATTAGGATGTTAACTCACCACTGAATTACTGTAGTCTTTAAATCGTTTTATCCCTAGGGAGGTTAGTGGTGCTATCTCTCCCATAGATGCAAGCCTTTGATCTTTCTGTCATATAAGCCTGGGAGTCAGTACACTCTTACCAGAAAAGGAAAGTTGATGATTATAGCAAACTTGAAAATTGATTCTAAACTAAGCATGATTATAGCTCATAATGTCATCCAATTCACTATCTTTCATTCTGCCTTAAGCCTGTGGAGCAGTGGGTACATCTGTAACTGTTGGCATTTTACCTGCTTACTTCATTCTTGTCACATGCTTTACAAGGGTACTTCCAAGGAATCAAAAGACAATGTTCATTTCCATGAACTTTTGTATTTCATTTTTGTTTGTTCTGCTCTTCAAATTCCTGTGTTGACTGAATTTGGATATGAAACTGCCAAAAAGACATGATCCATGAATTTTCAAATACATTTTTTTTCAACTTTTATTTAATAAATATAAATTTCCAAAGTACAACTTTTGAATTATAGCAGCTTTTCCCCCCATAACCTCCCTCTCACCTGCAACCATCCCATCTCCCACTCCCTCTCACATCCCATTCTTCATCACGATTCATTTTCAATTATCTTTATATACAGAAGATCAACTTAGTATATACTAAGTAAAGATTTCAACAGACTGAACCCACACAGACACACAAGGTATAGAGTACTGTTTGAGTAGTAGTTTTACCATTAATTCGCATAGTACAACACATTAAGGACAGAGATCCTACAAGGGGAGTAGGTGCGCAGTGACTCCCATTGTTGATTTAACAATTGACACTCTTATTTATGACGTCAGTAATCACCTGAGGCTCTTGTCATGAGCTGCCAAGGCTATGGAAGTCTCTTGAGTTCACAACTCTGATCGTATTTAGACAAGGCCATATACTCAAAGTGGAAGTTGTCTCCTCCCTTCAGAGAAAGGTACCTCCATCTTTGATGGCCCGTTCTTTCCACTGGGATCTCACGCACAGAGATCTTTCATTTAGGTCTTTTTTTTTTTTTTTCTTTTTTCTTTTTTTTTTTTTTGCCACAGTGTCTTGGCTTTCCATGCCTGCGAAACTCTCATGGGCATTTTTTTTTTCAAATACTTTTTAAAAACAAAAATAACTGTTGTATGGTTATCACAGGTAAGGAAGGAGACTTTTTACAGTATTACATGCAAGTCAGAGAGCACAAATTCTAAATTTCTTTTGAAGGGGAAGGGGAGAATGCTCTCTCCAGTATCACATGCTATAAAATATGTTTCCTTTTGTTTTTTTTTCTGCTCAAGACAGAGTGCCATACAAAGACAGTATCAAAGTGCTTTATGCCTCCAAGATAGTATGTGGTAACCTTGAAAATACATGGTAGAAATAACAATTCTCAGCCGGCACTGCAGCTCAATAGGTTAATCCTCCTCCTGCGGCGCCAGCACACCAGGTTCTAGTCCCAGTAAGGGCTCTGGATTCTGTCCCGGTTGCCCCTCTTCCAGGCCAGCTCTCTGCTATGGCCTGGGAGTGCAGTGGAGGATGGCCCAAGTGCTTGGGCCCTGCACCCGCATGGGAGACCAGGAGAGGCACCTGGCTCCTGGCTTCGGATCAGCACAATGCGCCGACCGGTGGCAGCACGCCAGCCGCCACAGCCATTGGAGGGTGAACCAACGGCAAAAGGAAGACCTTTCTCTCTGTCTCTCTCACTGTCCACTCTGCCTGTCAAAAAATAAAGATAAAAAGAAATAAGAATTCTCAAAGTTCCAATGTTATCAACTTCTCTCTGATTTTTGAAAATGTTAATTTGATAGGCAAAATGAAAGGAACTCCAAAACATTGAGATAAGAAACTATTTTATTAGATACCCTTAAATGCCAGACATTGTTTCTGGATATTCGAAGATTAAAAATATATTGTCCCTTCCCTGTTGTAATTGCATTTTCATCTTGCTAACACACATCTTGAAATTCACAGTTTTAAAAATCTGTCATAAAATTTGGTGTGTATATAGAACATGAAATTTCTATAGGAAAAAGGAAATGGTCTGTGAGAAAAGGCAAAGCATTAAGTTTTTTGGAAGTACAAAGTAGAAATTCCACATCTAGAAGTTAAATATAATGGAAAACGAGCATTTTAACATAACATATAACAATTTCCTAAATATTACCTTGCATATTAACAATCACATAACTAAATCTCAATTATTTTTATTTTAAAGACAATGAAGGGACCATTTCTCCATTAGAGTCTTATGCTTTTTCGTGGTTTGATGTTAAAAAAAAAGATTATAGGTACAATATGGAGAGCATAAAACAAAAAACATTTAAGTATTTTTTCAGTATTATACTGAGCATCTGGTAAGCATTTTTAAGTGAACTTTTGAAATAGCCATTGAAAATCCATTCTCACTTCTTAAATTTTGTATACTGTATCTTAACAATGATAAAAATATTAAAAACTAGTTATTATGTGGCATATTTACATGAAGGTGTGTTCTTTGTAATTTTATTCACTGGGACAAAATTGCTTAAAGGGATAGTAACTACCTCAATAGATACAATTTCAAAAAGGGAATTTAATTAGTTTTTTTCTTTACTGAGGTTAATGATTTTCATACTTTGATGACATTTTTATATGCACTATGTTTGATAGTGAAAGGTGGTATCCACCTCCTTGGTAGTAAGATGGTTTTATTTACATGTTGCAAATTGCCTTAGCTTTGCACATTAGCACCACCTGGTGGACCAAATAGCATTTGTTTACATTTTCTCTACAGTTTGAAACAGCCCCTTCATACATTATATCCAACTATGACATATCTTGATAGATATTCAGTTGAAAAATTAGATTTTAATATCATTGTAAACATAATAAGGTAGGCATTTTTATCTGAGATACTTCCTAAGTACTGTTGCCAATTTAAATGCCTGTTTTTTTAAAAACTTCATATATATATATACATATATATATAACTTTGTGTACATATAATGATGTGAAATGATGTGATTGACATCTTACATTCATATGAAAAATGTTTTCTTCTACATTTGAATTGTTTATATTTTTCACAGTAAGAAATTAAGTAATATCAAAATTTTCTGTATACTAGTGAGGAATTGTGGTTTAAATTAGATTGTCTTTACAATATACAACTAATCACTTTGTAACTCTACTTTATGAAGGATTTTCATACTACCAATTCTTAAAATGTCAAATCTTATGCAAAATGAAAATTAGTTTTTTAACTTTTACTACTAAAAAATAAACCATTTTCATGTTAATTTTCCCCATACAAACAAAACTCAGTTGTCATCTTATATGTATTAGTTCTCAATTTGTAAGAGTTATTTTAATTTCCTTAAGAATAAGTTCGATAATATTTTACAGTGAAAAGCACAACTTATTTAAAGCTACACTTAAGAATTTTAAATGTGAATCTTTGTATTATCCTGCACATTTTTCTGAAATATATTGTTACAAATTACAGAAAGGAAGTTAATCCACTTGCAAATTCCGCTATACTCCTGTGTTACTTCAAGAAGAGATTTTAAAAATTTCTCTCTCTCTCTCTTTATTTTTGTCTAAAGGTCTTGGATGGTATACTGTAAATTCAGCATTTGGAGATACCATAATCATGCCTTGCCGACTCGATGTACCTCAGAATCTTATGTTTGGCAAATGGAAATATGTAAGTGCAACCAATCTTGCTTGGACTTGATTAATTGCCTCTGGTTTTCTAAATAAAATCTTTTATGTGAATAAAAATGAATTTCAAATTAACATAATGGCAATATTCATCTATATTGTACAAATGTGTACAAATACACAAGGTAGAATTGATGTATATGTCAAAAATAGTGCCTAAGTCTTGCATAGCAAATATAATTTTAAATTAAAGCCAATAAATATGTAGCTCTTAGATCATGTTTGTCTGAAAGATACATTCTTAAGTATCAGAGGCAAAGACAAGACAGAATTCCAGAGTAACATCAGTGGCATATAAGGAAGAGCTTAGTGGAGGATGGCAACCTTTTCCCCACCAGCTCATGTTGTGTTGAATGAGGCTATTGGCAAAGAAGGATACAGGGGTGGTGAGGACACTCAGGTATTCACTGGAGATAAGTCACCAGCATTACAAGCGTGTTTCTGGTGATTAGCCTTAGAACCGTGGTAATGCTGTAGCAGCTTTTTACATTTAACATTTTGGTTGTATCCATTTCTGGCTGCTGGCCAAGTCATATTTTCTTAGCTATACAGATGCAGATGGATCTGGAAATGGAGAGTAGAGATCCTGAGAATTGGCTAAGTAACTTTGATAAAATTTCTCAATTACCAAAATCAATGAAAGGTGCTTGTAAAGTACAGTTTCCCAGTGCTGAACCACAGGAAATTCACAGCAGGTTGCAAGCTTCATGCAGGTGTAAGTTTCCCGGACACAACAGCAAAGTTTTCCTGGCTCGTTGACATTTTAAAAGGCAGTTGTTTAGGGAAAGGATTTGATGCACAAGTAATTTACGGAAAGTTTCTTCTGTGAAAATTTCTGAGAGCTTCTCATATGTTGAAATGTGTTATGAATTGTCTGAGGGTCACAGTTCGATTCATTTCTGAGGTTCATTTGACCATAACAAATTTGTTCTCAAATATCTCCAAGAACAAACATTCTACAGAGCACACTCTGGGAAATGTGCTTAAGAGTGCATTCAAGGGGTGGGTTCTGAAATCAGACCAACAGGTTCCACCATATACTTAAAATAATACTTTGGACAAGTGAAGTAATCCTCATGTCTCATCTGTAAAATGAGATGATAATAATGATTTATTCTTCATAGTGTTGTGGGAATGACATGAAGTAATTCATATCAAAATATTTACCTAGTGCTTAACGTGTGGTGCTCATTTGAGGAAGTGAGTTATTTCCATTGTGCTTCTAGAGTGGTTTGTGAAGGGAAAGGAAGCAGGTAGGGGAGCCTAGCACTTTTCAGTACTATCCTCTTGCTTTCAAGTTCACTCAGTAATTATGAACTGTTTCTGGCTTACTATAAACATGGAAATTTGAAGTTAAGGCCTATGAAGATGAATTCTATGTGTACCCCTAAAATTCTAAGGGTTTGGAAGACTATGATATGTCACCTGCTGAATCAATTTTGCTCCCAAAATGAAGGGATTCAGGTGACAAAAACTTAAATTATCACAGAAAATTTCGAATATAAACAAGGAAGTATTGTTCACCTAAACTGTACTGGCACAGTGGCACTAGAAACCAAACAATGATGACAATTTTCAAATGGTTAGTTAAGCAAACAACTTCAGCAGTGAGCTGTTGAGAAATGTTTGAGGTATGATGTGTGCTAAAATGAGTCTTGATTTGCAGAAATATGATACAAGCCCTAATTTAATGTAACTGACAGACAAGTAACAGATTTGGATCAAATGAAGGGAAGCAAACACAGAGGACAGATGGGCTGGTTTCTCCCTGATCACATTGTACTCCCCCTGTAGAGTGGAGATCAGAGCCCCTGCTCACTCCTCCCAACCCCAGTCTTGCCTCTTCTTCTTCAGCATCTGCCACAATGACTGAAACAGAAAAGGCAACTGATGTCTCTGAAGACTGCTGCGTGTTTTCACAATGGTGCCAGGATGCTGAGTTCAAATCTAGGTCAGATTTACTAGCTGAAACCTTGGGAAGTTACTTAACCAAACCTGACCTCCACTTTCTAATCTGTAAAATGAGGTTAATGTTATAATTCTTTTTTTTTTTTTTTTTGACAGGCAGAGTGGACAGGGAGAGAGAGAGAGAGACAGAGAGAAAGGTCTTCCTTTGCCGTTGGTTCACCCTCCAATGGCCGCCTTGGCCGGCGCACTGCGGCTGGCACACCACGCTGATCCGAAGGAAGGAGCCAGGTGCTTCTCCTGGTCTCCCATAGGGTGCAGGGCCCAAGCACTTGGGCCATCCTCCACTGCACTCCCAGGCCATAGCAGAGAGCTGGCCTGGAAGAGGGGCAACCGGGACAGAATCCGGCGCCCCGACCGGGACTAGAACCCGGTGTGCCGGCGCCACAAGCGGGAGGATTAGCCTAGTGAGCCGCGGCGCTGGCCTTAATGATATAATTCGAATGTAGAGGGTTGTTAGGGATATTAAATCAGTTAATTACTGCATAGAGAAACCAAAGAAAGCACCTGCCATACAGTTAGTTTCTCAAAAAATAATAGATATTATTTATTGCAAAAGGGAATGAATGTAGAAACTGAAGGTACTGGTCTTACATATTTCCCATAGGAGAGGAGTGGTTTAAAAAGGCAAGGATCCAAATTGTAAATCTATGTTGAAATCAGAAATTTAAGACTATAATTGATGTATTCAAATATTTAAGGAACTATAACTTTTAGATTCCAAACATAGTAATATATATTAATAATTTTAAAAAATTTAATCCCTGAATCTTAAAATTTGTAATGTATGTTAACATGCTTTATTTCCACAAAGACTGTAGGAGGTAAGTAGTGGAGATATTGGTCTGAATTTTAGATCAAGTTGTTTATTAGATAAGACAATCTTTGGTGCAGTCAGAAGAAGAAATGTATTTTCTATCTCAGTGCTCTTGGCATAAGTGTGTATGGCAGTATATTTCTAATTTTGATAAAATTGTATACAGCAGTGTTTTGAGCAAAATTTTATGACTCAGATAGCAAAACTATAGATTCTAGTGGCTCACATTAGCCTGTTGCTTAATGGCCATGATTGCTTTACAAGAGTAAACACTGTTACTGCATGAAGACTGTTTAAATGATGCTGTGTGTGAAGGTCAGCCATTTCAGTTTTGCTTGAAAGGCGTGTGTGGGCATTTCAAAGATGTGGATTAAAATGAAGAATATGCCAAAAATAATTGCCCAGGATATCGAGATATCTGACTACTTGCAGCTCAAGGATATGCCTACTGTGATGGTTACCTGAACATCACTTTATACATGTGTGATTTTTATTTTGTACACATATAAAACCAGCCTTTGTTAGATTCAGTACTGTCACTGATGCTGTCCTTCAGATAGACAAGAAAAGGTCACATTCCAAGAGCTCTATTCTTTCACTTTAATGCATTTAAACTGATACCTGTAAATGAATGCAATTTCCCTATGATTAATGATTTGCTGTAGCCAGAGATCTTTGTGAGTCTTGTATTCACAATTATCTTTATTGAATAAAAGATATATGTATTTGTGGGAAAAGATAACTAAGGAGTTTTTGTTATTCTGAGCATAATACTGAATCATCTCAATGTGCTTTTGTTTAAAATGTATTATTATTATTTTAATTCTAGGAAAAGCCTGATGGCACCCCAGTGTTTATTGCCTTCAGATCCTCAACAAAGAAAAGTGTGCAGTATGATGATGTACCAGAATACAAAGACAGACTGAACCTCTCAGAAAACTACACTTTGTCTATCAGTAATGCAAGGATCAGTGATGAAAAGAGATTTGTGTGCATGCTAGTAACTGAGGATGATGTGTTTGAGGCTCCTACAGTAGTCAAGGTGTTCAGTAAGTAATCTGCAGCATAACTGCTAAGTGGGATTGATGGCTGGTGTTTCGGAAAGACTGGGCTCTAATGTCTCTGCAGCAGGAATCTATTTGAGAGGACTTCTAGAGATCTTCATTCTGCTCATGCATGCTGCTCATTTCAGCAAGGATAACAAAAAGTCTGAATTTCAAATAGGAGATTTGCAGAGAAGAACTAAAAAATTATCTGTTGTTTAGTTGTGTAAAATCTCCTGAGATATTAAATACTTTTACCAGTGACACTTGGCATATAATCTTTAACTTCCAGTGACATATACCAATAAATGTTCTGTGATGTATCCATGGATACATGGCACATAGATATAATCATGCAAATCTTGCCTACCTATGCATGTATTAACTAACCATATGAAATTGCCATATTGATACACAAAAACAGTAAAATGCTGGTAAATCCAAACCATTTATAAATATATACATCAATGTGTATATACATATATATACATTTAAAAGTATATGTGTGTGTATATATATATATATATATATATATATATATATATACTGACATTTAATGCTTATTGATTTAGACCTTAAAGAGTTCACTTGGCTTAGAAAATTTCCCCACACTCTACTATGGATATGGGATACACTAAGGAAACACAGTAGAGCAGTGTTGGAAGAAATGAAAATTGTAGAAGAAACTTGGAATAATTATAGTGATCACAATAGCAAAGTTACTTTGCCTAATGATAATATACAGTTGATGTTACTGTGCTATGCACATGAATGACTTGAGGAGTTATAATTAAAGCATTTCATCTTTTAAAATTCAAATTAAAGATTACATCATCATATCTTAGAAACTACAGGAGGAAACACAGGTCTCAAAAGTTTCAGAATCTCAATCTTTTTAAATTAGGGAATAAGGTCTCACTTTCTAAATTTTGTCATTTGCTCTCTGATAAATTGACAGCACCTAGAAATTATTAAAATCAACAGGGAAGAAAGAAACCCAGAGGGCCCTCCATCGAGTAACCGTGAATTTGTTTTCTTATAATAGACCACGCAGCTAAGTAGGTCTATCCTTGAAGTATTTATATGGACTTCAAAGCTCCTAAAGTTCATGATGTGGATTCAAAGAGTGCTTATAGAATCAAAGGAAGCCTTTGTTCTTGAGAAGAACCTTGTAAAGCCACACTGCATGTTTCAGTTGATTACTTTGCAGCTGGGAAGTTACTTTCTAAAAGCCATCTACACTTCTCAGTCATTTTATGAATCAAACTAAGTACCAAATGTCAGTCATGGCTACTTCCATGAAGCACCCCAAATAATCCACATCCTGTATTTTCCGAGGGCCCATGTATTTTATCTTTTATTTCACTTTGATGTTACTCAGAGGATGGATGATGTACTGCTCAAGACACTTCCTTTTAAAGAGAGGAACCAGATATCTTGGATTATAGGCCATGCTGCCATAAATGAACCTAAACATCAGGAATGTACCACAATAGGTATAGAAATTAAGTTGCAGGCCCCTAATGCTTATGTGCATTAATTTTCCACTGTCAGATTTAATTTTTTCTTCGTTAAAACTATTGAATAGCAAGATAGCATGTAAGGAGGTTGAGAAAATCCAGGTCATTTCATTTAAAAGAAGCATTTGAGTCATTTTTCAAAATAACTTTTCCTTAAAGGATGCATATGGAAATCTGAAAAAGAATTCCGTTTGTCTAGTTTAACAAAATTTGTAAGCTGTTGTGGAATACAGAAGATTTCTAAAACTGAAAACAAACTCACACCCCATATACTGCCAGCAACCCCTGCCCCCTTCTTTTGAATGTTATTGAAAACAAAGTGATTCTCAGAAGCAGAATTTGCATTCCAGGCTGTGGGCCAGGGAGAATTTACATAGACTAGTTACCCATTGTTGAAAATGATGTTTTATTCTAGATTCTATGAGACCCATAAAATCCAATGAAGTGAATAGCTAGGCTCATGATAAAGAAAGAATTTACAGGAACATATAGAGGCTTTCCCTTTTGTTTTGTTAATAACGAATTTGCTTGGGGTCACTTTTTTGTGAAGCAAACAGCAGCTGCGACAAGGAGACTTTCATGCTATGCATGTCTATATTGCAGTCACTTAAGAGTTACTAGGCTCATCAATCAGTCCTCTGTTTCCCTCTGTTGAATCACCTAGCAACGTGCACTGTGTACTACAGAATTGAGTGTTGTTGATGAGAGCCAATCCCAGATCAGCGTGCTGCAGGTTGCCATCCCCGTGGGCAAAATCAAATTATTTTTATTCAGACTAGAGGCCATGAGTGATGACTTTGTTACCTCTAATGTAGGTTTGTTTGTTCAGTTTTAAACTGTACTGCAGATGCAAGAAATCACACCCATAAACCTGCCCATATCCAAATAAGTGGCATGCTTTGTCATCACTAATCAGCTTTCTTTTTTTTTTTCCTTTGGAGTTGAATGCCATCACAGTGAGACTGTGTCTGCATTTAATGCACATTTGAGGTTAATAAAATCATTCAGAAGCAAAGTAGACCTTTAAAGACTGAGAGGTCAAATGGGTTTCCAGAGGGCCACATGGCTGGTGGTGAAATGGAAAAATCACTGAGCTGGTCACTAGGAGAACTCGCTTTGTCAAATCTGCTCATTTCTGACCTTGAGCAAATCACTCACTCCACCATAGTGGGGCTAAGGGATTCCGTGAGAGCTTTCTCATTCTGTTACAGGGCTGCTTTCAAGAGGCAGTGAAGAGGGCAGAGGAAGGGGAGAAGCTGCTTCTACTCAATTTGCTAGCGTTCTATGTATTCAATATCGCAGCATTTTAATAATAATTTGTTCAAACAGAAAAAGACTGGGGGAAGAAAGGAGACTTCAGCTCTGAAAAAGTATTTGAATATGACAATCCCCGCCAGACTGTAAACCTCTTTTACTCTGTTGGCGCACCCTGGACTTACTTATGTGAGAGTCTGATGTCCGTGTGGACCAGTCCCTCTCCCACAATCATGAGCAGTGCTTGCTGGCTAACACAATTTATTTAAAATATTTTATCTGTGTATGTCTTTCATTGGGTATTATTGTTCTCAATGCTTTTTCAGAATTGAGTGTCCCTCACTTTGCCCTCTTCATGGAAGTTATTTAACCTGAAAGTAAAAATTTGTAGGGAAAAGAAGATGTAGACAATGGCCAGTTAAACAAATGACACCACCTACACTACATATTTCATTTTGATTCTTTAAATATAAAAATGATCAATTTTCTATCTAATGAAATAAGTAACCTCCTAAAGTGATTGCTGATGAGTACTGAAAAAAACACTTCCAAGTCACCCTATCTGGTGCCTCTGCCTTTTCTCCCTCTTTTCTCATACCAAATTGAGATATCCTCTGTGTGGTTTTTTTGATCAAAACACTAGCATACTGTTAGTTATAAGTTTTATAAAGTTATGTAAGTTTCTATAAGTTATAGAAGTTTTGCATTTATCATTATGTCCTTTCCTGGCTGTGAGATGGCTAAATACCCCAAAATATAACATTTTAATGAGTTGACAATTTCTAGTTTCTCTGAAGGCATTCACTAACAATAGCCTATCTGTGAGAGCAAAAGGAGGTACCTATTTTAGTTTATTTCTTCCTGATTGTCCCCATCTCTTTAACACAATTTCCTTCTTCTCTGGTATAGGAATCTCCTGTATAATTTCTCCAGTTGATCAAAAATAATAAAGAAAGTAGAGGGAAAAGCAACGCTGTTCCTAATTATACTAACTATTAAATATAGCTTAGCTTTTAATTATATATATTAGAAGATCTCAAATTACTAATTACCAAAAATCCCACAATCTATTCAGTTAAAAATAAACCATTTGAATCTTAGCATTGCATACCATGCCAATGGATATTGGCACATATATGCTCCTGAAGATATAGTTATCCCCTGCCCCAACACACACACACACACACACAGAGTAAAATACTGCACTATCCGATATGCAAGAAACATTACAAGATTCTGTTTAAAATATCCTTATTCTATAATTTAAAACAACTTCGGTTGGCTCTGTGACAATATTATAGCCCCTGGCTACTCCAATGAAGATAGCTGGATCAGCAAGGAAGAAGAAAATGAATTAAGACATTGTTTTATCATTTGATAAATGTTCAGTTCAGTGATTTTAGAGAAACTTAGACATGAATGTTCAAAAGCAAAATTTGGTTTAAATTAGTGCTCTTGACTAAATGACTTTAATATTACAAGTAAATTTGTAGTATTGCTTTTCCTTTCAGTTCTGCATTTGGTTATGAATTCTTGAATCATATTAAGACATAATTCACATAACTTTTTTTAAACCACTTTGGAATCAATATGTAATTTTGCTAAAATAGTATGTGTCCTCTTTTATGGTCCTCCAACTAATACACATCGATTGTTAAAATCTAATATAAAAGAAAATTACATACAAAACATGTACTTAATATAAAAGTTGTGAAACAAAAGTTTAAGGATAAAATAACTCAAACAAATGCAATAAGTTTGACTTATATCTACTCATTGTGATATTCTCTTCCAAATAGGAAGATAAGTAAAAATGTCAAGAAAACTCAACTTTATGCATCCTTTCATCAAGTTTCATTTTAGTGAAATAATAATTTTAGAAAGTATTTGTGGAAACCATGTATACCTGGCCATGTGTAAAGGACCAACCATTATTCCACAGCAAGTGTGGATGATTATGTCTGCATTGAAAACACGTCACAGGGTTTACAAAGCATAGTAGAAGCGCACATTCCATGTAAAAGGAAGTAAATATGTGCCCATCTGTTTTTATTTTTTTTAAAGAATTATTTTATTTATTTGAAAGTCAGAGTTAGAGAGAGAAGGAGAGGCAGAGAGAGAGAGAGGTCTTCCATTCTGCCGGTTCACTCCCCAAATGACCACAGCGACCAGAGCTGAGCTGATCTGAAACCAGGAGCCAGGAGCTTCCTCCAGGTCTTCCATGCTGGTGCAGGGGCTCAAGGGCTTGGGCCACCTTCCACCGCCCTCCCAGGCCACAGCAGAGAGTTGGATCGGAAGAGGAGCAACTGGGACCTGAACTGGTGCCCATATGGGATGCCAGCGCTACAGGCTGGGGCTTTAACCCACTGCACCACAGCGCTGGCTCTGTGCCCATCTGTTTCTTTTCCCTTTTTTGTTACTAATTGTAAATTAAAAAGCAAAAATAATGGTGTAGCACCATAATGAGCCCCACCACCCTCCCAGAAACATATGTACTAGTGCACTCACTGCACCAACTATATCAGACCCAGCTTACCCTATTTTCTTTAATACAAACCCCTTTTATCTCTCCATCCCCTCCTCACCTCTATTTGTGTGTGTAAGCGGGAAAGAAATGACCCTTGGTAAAACTGCCTGCCATATCTGTATGTAGAATCTAAACTTATGAGTGGATTGTATAGTTTCTCCAGATAGTCTAAGCTAACTAATACTGAAGAAGAAACTAAAAACCATTTGCCCTTAGGTTTCCTGTTAATTTTGACTTTTGATTGACCAAATAAATGAATTTAATATTAGAAATTTTTTAGGTTTTGAGAGGATGTCACTGAATGACTGCTTTTCATTACCAGAGAATTTTGTCTTGCTTAATTACAGCAAAATAATTTTGTTCATTCTGTTGAAATATTTTGGATGAACACCTCTCTCAATTGCATAAGATATTTACTATTTTAAAACATGGATCCTAAGCAGAATTCAGTGATTTAGCAACAATTACAGCTTGTAATCATGAACATTAATAACATCCAATAAAATAGTGATAACGCTGTTTACTGATATATGTGAAGCTTGAACTTCCATACCATATATTTTCTAGAAACTGGTGCCTATTTTGAGGATTGTTTGATAAACTTTATTTAATTTTTATTACCTTTCTAACAATCAGATTAGTCAGCTGTCACTTCTTGAATGTTTTCATGTTGTTTATTGTTTCTGTTATGCTTTTCTATTCTTCCTGTGTTTCTTTTTGCTATTTGTGTATCTTTCTTACATTTGAAGTTTTCAGTTGTTATATTTGAAAACTAGATAATCATCTTTCTGAAAATTGTATTAATGGAACAATATTGCTACAACTAATAATAAATAGCCTCTTCCATAATTAAGGTACACAATTTCATAGGTTGGTTTATTATTATTATTTATTTTGAGTTATAATACAAAACACACTAGCATAGAAAAAATTCACTCTAGATATTTATATTAACCTGATGAAAGTTTATGTTTTGAATATTTATTTATATCTATTTATTTATTTGAGAGAGAGAGAGAGAGAGATCTTGCATCTGCTAGTTCACAACTAAATCACCACCACAACCCAGGCTGAACCCGGCCAAAACCAGGAGCCAGGAATACCATGCTGGTATCCCACATGGGTGGCAAGGGCCTGAGCACCTCAGCCATCTCCCACTGCCTTCCCAGGCACATTAGCAGGAAGCTTGATTGAAAAGGCTATGGGCAAGACCCAAACCGCACTCTCATATTGGGATGCCAGCATTGCAAGGGTGGGTTAACCCGCTGTGCCACAACACTGGCCTCACATTTTTTTCATATAGTTTGGTGATAATAGTTTTGCTATTCCATGTAGTTTGTCTTTTTCTTGTTTTCTATAATATTTTGCATATGTACCCTATCTGGAAATTAAATTCCAAATTGAATATAATTATACAAAACCCAATTTTGATTAGCTTGATAAATACAATTAAAAATTATGAAGAAGGTGAACAATAAGACTATGAAAGGAAAAATAGTCGGTTGTTTTAAATTTATTCATCTACTTGAAAGTCAGAGTGAGAGAGAGAGAGACAGATCTTCCATCCACTGGTTCATTCCTCAAATACCCAAAACAGCCAGGGCTGAGTCAAGCCAAAGTCAGCAGCCCAGAAGTCCGTCTGGGCCTCCACATGTGCGGCAGAGGCCCGAGCACTTGAGCTGTCATCTGCTGCCTCCCAGAATTTGCATTAGCAGGAAGTTGAATCAGAAGCAGACTAGCAAGGACTTCAATTAGAAGCTCAGCTATGAGATGGTAGCATCCCAAGCAGCAACTTAACTTGCTGTGCCAAAGCACCCAGTCTGACTGGATGTTTTTGATGGTTTATTTGCATGAAGTTCATGAAAAATCAATGAAAATTAGACTATGAGGTCATTTATATTATCCATAAACTAATTTTTAGAAGTACATAATCTATCAATGACAGAAAATTAACAGATAAAAACAAAATAACCTAAAAGCAGTTTAATAAATTGTTGCTGTAATTTTTAGTCATTTGTGTATGTTTATAGAACTTCCTATATTTAAAATGCTTCTAGCCATCATCTCAAGTTCCAAATTTGAAAGATTTTCCCACATTTATAGTTTCACAATATGGCTTGACTTTAGAGACAAAATTTGAGATGCTTAGGAAATTTGGGCTTCTACATTCCCTTAGCCAGCTTTCTATATCTTGTGATTTTTGCAGCAATGTTTGTTAAGCTTCACTGGGCTCAAGAATCCCATACTGACTCGTTAAGCATGCCACTTTATGGGACTTTCCCCAGAGACTGTGACTCAATAGGCCACAAGGGACTCATTTAAACAAGTACCCTCATGATTCTGATTCATTGGATTAATGTTTTCACCTAATGAGTTGGAAGCTAGTGATGAGTAGAAAGTGTCCATACTAATCAATTAGAAGTAGTATAGCCTATTAGTATATTATTCTCTGTTTTACCATCAAATTCATATTCATTACTTATAAAACATCTAGAAAGCATTGCAGACAGATTATGCAAAGGAATTGTAAGCACTTACAATAACACTAAGGACCATAAAGCTAACATTAGGAAGAGAGTCCTACCAGATTTCCTTATTCCAGATTATGTAGGAAAGTCTGTTCTTTATTCTTACGCTTATTCTTCTGCTTTGGATAAATGAATTGGTTTTTTTGCTATAAAGTAAATCATATATGTCATTTTTTCTTTTACATATACTTAAAAGCTTTCTTTACTTAACTTTAGAGCAACCATCTAAACCTGAAATTATAAGCAAAGCACCATTTCTCGAAACAGAACAACTACAAAAGGTAAGACCTTGTTTTTGATGACCTCTATTGAGTCTAGTGTTAAGTGATTGCTCCAGGCCTCACAAGCCAAGACAAATAAAACAGACTTTACCTCTGTGGAGATGACAGTGTTGCTGGTTCCAAACAAGAAGTATGCAAAGGCACACTGAGGCACTGTGCTCACTCTCTCTTGTGACCATGGAACATGAAGGATGATGTGGTCATTTCTGATGGGAGGAGTCTCTCTTATTTACATTAATTGGATGTTTAATAGAGTTATGAAAGACACATAGATTTTCTCTAGGCCAAATGTAAAAAAATAGGTTAGCACATTTAGGCAACTGCAAGTTTTCACACTGTGGAAATTTTAGATGCTAATGCAGATGGCAGGAGAATGCAGCAAGAGATAAATCCAGAGAGGGAAAGAAAGACTGGATCATGACAATCCTTAAATCCCACATGGGGAGTTTGAGTCTTATCCTGTCGACATATTAAACATAAAACATTGAAGTAAAGAAGTGAGAAGATCAGCTTTGAGCAAACACTTTAGCACAGATGTGAAGAGATGCTATATTGAAGTGGAGATAAAGTTAGAGTTCTGTATCAGGCACAAAAACTAAGTAATAGTTTTTTTTTTTTTTTCTTGCAAATTGAAAGGCATATATTTTCCTATGGGAAAGGAAAATCCAAAATCTGGAGTTCTTTGAATAAGATTAAATTTTATTGCATAATAATATATGATAAACTGAATAGTGAAGTTATAACACATTTGAAGAAAACTGTGGTAATTAGTAAATACAGTCTCTGAAATACATAGTATGAACTGAAGAGGTAGCCCTATTTTAATACCATAAATGAAGCTTGCATATGAAGACCTATGTAACATGGTAATAATCAATGTTAATGCAACTCAGTTATTTGGTTAATGTTGAAAATAAATAGTGTAAAAGTGAATTTGGTAATGTTTCAAAGGGAATATGATTTTATTAATAACAACTGCATGTATTGTGTTTTTAAAAGGGCAAGCTCTATCTTTAAATGTAAAGAATTATTTTTATTCAAGAAAGCATGTATTCAGTTTTGGAAAATAAATGGTTCAAGAAACTACTACATTTACTAAAATTTCTGGACCTTCCAAATTGATAGCACCTGTTTGAATCTATGTATTAAGGTTTCCCATTTGTTTTGCAGTTAGGTGACTGCATTTCAAGAGACAGTTATCCGGAGGGCAACATCACATGGTACAGGAATGGAAAGGTGCTACAACCTCTTGAAGGAGGTGGGTATGAGGTGGGCAATAAATTCAGATGGCTTGTTCTAATTTTCTCTTATTGAGGTATTCTTTAAGACTACCTGGGATCTAACTACGTTGCCCTATTTTGATGCATGATGTTGTGTTTTGTTACTTTAGGTATGCTATAAATCATTAAGTGATTTTTAAACACTATTTTTAGCCTTTCTGTAGAAAAGTCAAGGGCAGAGAAAATTAATTATGTGTATGGCATGTTCTAGAAGTCAATAATTAAAGTGAGTGGAAGATAGGATTCCAGGAGTCTATTTATGTTTATGTCTCTGATTCATGGCTTTGAGAAGACATCCTACCTTGCTGCATGTCAATTTTTACTCCTGTAAAATATAGTTAGAAGGACAAAACAACTTCTCAAAGATGGTGTGATGATTAGCTAAGCATTGTGATTTTCCAATAAATGACCCCATCATTGATGTTCTTTATTTTCCTCAGCTGTAGTAATAATTTTTAAAAAGCAAATGGACCCAGTTACTCAACTCTATACCATGACTTCATCCCTGGAATATAAGACAACCAAAGCTGATATACAAATGCCATTCACCTGCTCCATAACATATTATGGGCCATCTGGTCAGAAAACTGTTCATTCTGAACAAGCAGTCTTTGATATTTACTGTAAGTAATTCAATATGTAACTATGTAATTTCAGTGCATTAAAAATATTAAAGTGCTATTACCCAATGCTCTTTGATTTCTTCTTTTAAAAAAGATTTATTTATTTACTTGAAAGAATTACAGAGAGAGATGGAGGAACACAGAGAGAGAGAGAGAGAGAGAGAGCGAGCTTTCCATCTGCTGGGTCAGTCCTCAGATAGCTGCAACAGCTAAGACTAGGCCAGGCCGAAGACAGAAGGTTTATCTGGGTCTCCCACGTGGGTGTCAAGGGCCCAAGCACTTGGGTCATTTTCTGCTGCTTTCCCAGGCCATTAACAGAGAGCTGGATCACAAGTGGAGCAGCTGGAACACAAACGAGCACCCACATGGGATGCTGGTGTCACAGGTGGCAACTCAATCTGCTGCAGCACAGTGCTGGCCTCAGTGCTCTTTGATTTTTCATTCTAACCTCCCACCCTAAGCTCTTGACACTCAAATAATCTCTTCTTCCTTGGGAGACCTATTTTACCTGTCTTACAATATCTTTCACTCTCTATGTTTTTATGAGCATCTATTCTGTATTCATTTAGATGCTTCTTTAAAGATAAAACCTCTAGGGGCCAGCATTCTGGCGTAGAAGGTAAAGCCACCGCCTGCCATGCCAGCATCCCATATGGGTGATCCTTTGAGTCCCTGCCGCTCCATTTCTGATCCAGCTCCCTGCTCATGTGCCTAGGAAAGCCATGGAAGATGGCCAAAGTGCTTGGGTCCCCACACCCATGTAGGAGATTCAGAAGAAGCTCTTGGCTCCTGGCTTCAGCCTACCCCAGCCCTGGTCATTTTGGCCATTTGGGGAATAAACTAGCAAATGGGATCTCTCTCTCTCTCTCTCTCTCTCTCTCTGTGTGTGTGTGTGTATATGTATTCCTCTTTCTGTGTAGCTTTTTCAAATAAAATAATCTTTAACAAACAAAAGATAAAACCTCTAACTTGGTTGGTTTACGAGTAGTCCTCATCCCTGGATCACCATTATGAATTTTGTAGTAATTCAAAAAGTCCTATCATCATTTTTTAATACATGACAAGTATAGACTGGTAACTGACTTTCTAATAAGGGATTATCACTTTTTTGAGGTTACTTATTATAGTAATAAGACCAATTAACTATTTAAGATGTATTCAAAGATAGTTTGGTTGACTAAATCATAGATTTGAAACAGAACATTAAGTTACAAAGAAAACATGATTATCTATTCTTTTACTATTTTACTTACTAGTAAACAAAGGCATGGAAACTTGCCCTAAATTGCAGGAGATATTGGAATAAAATCTTTTTTCCAGTGCTGTGTTCTGTTTGGGTTCCAAGATAATCTAATAATTATGAACAAAAAAGCTGATACCCCAGCCCTAGTGCTGTCAAATACTGTGTTTTTCTAGAAAAGTAGCTTAATTACTCTAAGTCTCAATGTTCTTATCTTGAAATAGGAAAAATGTAATACTTAACTCATAGTGTTGTTGTAGAGATTAGGTGAAATCACAGCTGTGAAACAGCACATTGCATCACACATTAAATGCTCATTATTTAGTACTATTGTCATTAGCTATGTGGTGATTGTTGCTACATAAACATGGAGCTAGAAAAAGACTTTTACTTTATCTGTGTTTCTATTTTGGTTCCCTGAGGCACAGAATCTTACACATGAACAAAACTGAAATTACAAATCTGCCCTAACATTAAAGGATTGGTTTGCCTTAAACTTTGTAAGTTTCAAGTTTCATTTAAAAGCAGGGAATTAAGAATGTTTTGTGATGTATAGCTTATCTAAAATCAAACTATGATTTGTGTAAGTGAAAGCATAATTCCTCTATAGAAAATACTCAATTGGCAATAACCCAACTTGGCATGAGTTCAGATAAGATAGATGAGAAACTCAAGATGAATAATAAGAATCGGGGAAATGGCTTAAGAAAGAATAGGAATGTGAGTGAGTGTCAGGCATGCAGAGTCGAGTGGACAGTGAAATCCTTGGATGAATGGGAAGGAAATGATCTTACTATGGCTGGTAGTACAGTGTATTTGGCATCGTTTTTGCGAAGGCTCAGTGTGCTGGCCTTCCTGGTGAAGACACAAAGGGCTGTAACATGTAGTCCTGACATCCAAGGAGTTTTCTACTCCAGAGAGAAACAAGACATCGGCAACAACAAAAGGAAATTGTCAAGGCAAGGTGGCAAGTAGTAAGTGGCATAGGAACTCAGTGAAGACTCAGGAGCCCTAGGAGAGTGACTGTTAAGCCACGTGTGTTAGAAGATCCTGAAGGACCTATTAAAACACAGGCTTCTGGATCTCACCCCGGGTTTTGGATCCAGTTGGGGAGGTGCTTGTCACTTCACACTTAAACAAACCCCCAGTGATGCTAATAATGCTCTTATTGACAGCCACCCTTGAAGAACCACTACTCTGGGAAGATTTCAGAGAAGAGAAGGAGAGCTAACAGAAAAGAGTACATTCAGGCCGGCGCCGCGGCTCACTAGGCTAATTCTCCGCCTTGCGGCGCCAGCACACTGGGTTCTAGTCCCGGTCTGGGTGCCGGATCCTGTCCCGGTTGC
The DNA here is from genome assembly GCF_033115175.1 of Lepus europaeus. Taxonomy (NCBI): domain Eukaryota; kingdom Metazoa; phylum Chordata; class Mammalia; order Lagomorpha; family Leporidae; genus Lepus; species Lepus europaeus. Next base: position 60,547,169 of record NC_084828.1, read on the forward strand.
CCCTCTTCCAGGCCAGCTCTCTGCTGTGGCCAGGGAGTGCAGTGGAGGATGGCCCAAGTCCTTGGGCCCTGCACCCCATGGGAGACCAGGAGAAGCCCCTGGCTCCTGCCATCGGATCAGCGCGGTGCGCCGGCCGAAGCGCGCTACCGCGGCGGCCATTGGAGGGTGAACCAACGGCAAAAGGAAGACCTTTCTTTCTGTCTCTCTCTCACTGTCCACTCTGCCTGTCAAAAATTAATATATATATATATATATATATTTAAAAAAAAGAGTACATTCAAAAAAAGAAATCTCATGAATTTCTCTTGAGAAAACTTGAAAAAGTTGCACTAGACCAGTCCTCCCTTACTCCATTCAGTCAATTATAAATTTTAGAGAAGCTGGCTCTTTAATCTTTGTGCGTATCTGATTTCTGCCTCTGGCAATGCCTGTATTTATGCCACCATTCTTCATCGCTCCTATCTCTGTAATGATTTCCAAAATAATGTCCCTGTAGTCTGCCCACACTTCTTTGGTCACCTCAAACAAACTGCACTCCTTGCTGTTATCAGAAATATCTTCCTAAAACAATAAATGTGATTGTGTTACTGTTAATTAAAATTCTTCATTGATTCCTTAGAGCTTGCAACTTAGTCTTCACATACCCAACTGCAAATGTCATAGTCTCTTTCAGCCATGATCCTGCACTACATCTCAACCTTTATTATTGCATTACACTAACTGGGGTCTGTTGTATTTTCCAGTTTCCTCTTGTAGACTACTTGTTACATAAACTGTCATTATCACCTAATAAACACCTACTTATACCTCAAAACTTAGTTTCAGGTGATACAGGAAAAAGCAGGTAGCTGGATTAGTGCCATGAACTGGAAGCCACCTACCCCCATTCCCTGCCCTATGTAATCCTATCTGCCTGTCAGTCAAATAGTTCTCTTCCCAGAATGTTATCTCCCTTTATTTTTGACCTGGGGTGAGAGGTGCCATGTAGCCACTCCCCTTCTGACTTTATAAAAGAGGCCTGCAACTGGGAGGGGTTCTTTTCCCTTAGAGACCAGGACGAGACAGAGACAGCTCTGAGCTTTCCTCTCTCTGCTTCCCTCCTACCCCTTTCCCTTCCTGGCCCACTGCACTCCTGAACTAACCCCACATGTGTGTGTTTGCTTTCTCACCTTTTAAACAAACTGCACTTTGTGCACCATATATGGGCCAGTACTAAGAATGCTTCTGTAAGTAGAAGTCAAGTACCTGGAATAGAAATTAGATCCCACCTATGTTGGTATAGTTGGAGTAGACCTAATTTTTTGTTGGTAAAGTTGGTATAGTCTTAATTTTTAGGTTTGGTGTTATCATAAATAGAGTATGTAGTGAATATGCTATTTTCAACTTCAAAATTCCAGCATTTCATACTTATACAAAATATATGCTAAAATTAATAAGTGACTTACACAGAGGATGATAAATAGATACATAGATGGAAGGAAGAAAATTTGAGTAGACCCTTGGTTACTGTGTTAAGGGTTACAGAGGGTAATAAGATATAAGATTCTTACTTCAACTAGGTTCAAGTCAAATTGTGGATACTACATTAAAGAACTTTTATTCTTAATCTTTAAATATTTGGAATATTTGAAGAATTTTGAGTATCATGGTAATATTTGAAGTACTACTTCAGAAAAGTGATAGAGAATAAATAGTTATAAAAGAGTAGAAAAGAAAGAGATTCAAGGTAAGGAATGAAATGAAATTTGATGGCAATGCTTCATGTGCAGGTTAATTAGGGCCTGGACTAAGGAAATACTGGTGGGAATAGAAGGAGAGATTCAGATGCAAATTATTAGTCATTAGGACTTGATGATTGAGTGCATGCAAGAGGGCAAAGGCGAAAGCCAGAGCATCAGGAAGAATGATGATTTACTAATAGGCAGAGTAAAATTCAAAGTCAAGGGCAAAGGCAGAGCAAGAGATCATTAATTTTGTTGTAGGCATATTAGTGGACATTTTAAAAGTTACTGTTCAAATGCAAATGAGTCACAATAACCCTCTGATCACAATTTAATTCTTCAATCCTCTAATACCCAGCAGAGCTTATTGAAGAGGGAGCACTGTGAAGAGGGAAGGAGGGGTGGAAATAGAGGAGAAAGACAGATTGCAGTCCCTGCCTCTTCCAAGGTCAGCCTTGATCAGAAAGGTGATGAGCTATAGGCCAAAATTGGGCGCTAGTCAGATAAGAGTTGCATGGATAAGTTGCAGATAAGAGTGAGGGAGATACAGGATTGAAAAGTTTGTGGTACATCAATAACAAACTTTATTTACTTTTCAACTTTATTGGGAACTGCTGGTTCCAGGCATATCCAGAACATATTAGGCCAATCCAGAAAAAACAAGGAGTATATTAAACCAGTTACTGTTCAGCCTTAAAATATTCTGGGTTTGGGACTCACATTGTGGTATAATGTGTGAAGCCACTGCCTGCAATGCCAGCATCCTATATGGGCACTGGTTCATGCCTGGCTACTCTGCTTCCAATTCAGTGCTCTGCTGATGCATCTGGGAAAGCAGCAGAAAATAGCCCAAGTCCTTGGGCCCCTGCACCCATGTGAGAGTCCCAGATGATGCCCCTGGCTCCTGGCTTTGGCTTTTCCCATTGCAACCATTTGGGAAATGAACCAGTAGAGGGAAGATTCTCTCTCTCTCTCTCTCTCTCTCTCTCTCTCTCTCCCACTCTCCCTCTCTTCTCTGTAACTCTGCCTTTGAAATAAGTAAATTAATCTTTAAGAAGAATTAAATATTTTGGGGCCAGCTGGGGCCAGCATTCTGGTATGGCTGGTTAGTCTGCCATTTGCAACACTGTCCTCCTATGTCTAAACTCTGATTCAAGTCCCAGCTGCTACACTTCTGATCCAGCTCCCAGCTACTACTCCTGAGAAGGCAGTACTTGAGCCCCTGCCACCTATGTGGAAGACCCCGGGTGGAATTCCTAGCTCCTGGCTTCAGCCTAGCACAGCCCTGGTTGCTGCTGTCATTTGGGGAATAAACCAACAAATGAAAGATCTCTTTCTCTCTACCTTTCAACAATTTTATTTAAAAAAAAAAAAAAAACCCCAGAAAACAAAATATTCAGAGATGTTCAACCATGCATAGAGAAAAATCAAAGAAACATTTTCCGCACTTTAATTGTAGATAATCAAATGACTGTATGAAAGTTTTATTTAAAAGCCCTCCAAAACTATCACTTTTTGGTTTCAATTTATTAGCCAATAACAAAATAGATCTGCATAGATCAATTTAAGTGCTACCAGTTCAAAAATACAGACACTTGCCTCAACAGTTATTAAGTCTTGTGTAAAGTTTCTATAAAACAAACCTTTGCATTATATGATTTCAGAAGTCATTGTTCATTGTATTATCCAACTACACAACAGTAAAGTGAGTCATTTATAAATGCCACCATGTCCTTTTTTATTTCCTCTATGCTAGATTTGGTCTATTGTATCCAGCCTTTAATTTATCTAACATTCTGCTGTTGAGCAGTAGCCTGTTACCAAAGAATACTCTTTAGCACTATTTTCTTTGTAAAAATGACCAAAATGGAATGAAGATTGCATTTTGGCTTCAATGGACAAGACAGAATTACATTACATTTATAGCCTGTTGATTGTGTTAAGTGTTTCCCTCGGTTCACAGGATTCACTTTTTTTTTTTTTTTTTAAATCAGATCTACTATCCTGCATGCCAAAATCTTTTCTGGTATTTTTTAGCTTATGTCTCCACTTTTCATTTAGTATAAGATATTATATTTATTGTGTCATGAGTGTAGTGGTGTTGAATAGCTTTAACAACTTTGCTAGCCAGTTTAATCTTAAAATTCACATAACATAGTTAAATTTCCTTATAATAAAATCATATGGTGAGGATATTCCTACTAGTCTTTTATACACAAAATAATTGCAGTCATTCCTACTTCAATTAAAGACATTTTGCTAAGAAGAAATTGATTTTTTTATGTAACAGGGTCTCTATATATTTTTCTATAACTAAGATTAGTAGTTAGTATAGCAAGTGGCTATTAACTTCAATCCTTCTATAAAAAGATACATTTAAGTAATTACCAGTACAAGCTTCTTGAGAAAATTGTGTATAATTTAGCCATTTACATTGTATGCACAGGGTAATTTGGTACTTGACGAAAATGGTTAACTTGTGTCTGACTCTTGTAGATCCTACAGAGCAGGTGACAATACAAGTGCTGCCTCCAAAAAATGCCATCAAAGAAGGAGACAACATCACTCTTAAATGCTTGGGAAATGGCAATCCTCCACCTGAGGAATTTTTGTTTTACTTGCCAGTAAGTGCTTAAGTTTTACTTGAGCTAACCTCTACCATTTTGTCGTGTTGTTTAGCATCTGGTCAACATGAAGAACTGTAGTTAAATGAGAAGGGATGTTACATTTGTAGACCAAGGACACTACTTGTAGAATATCCTTTGAAAGCTTTTCAGCATCTCCCTTTTTCTGGCATTTTTATTTCTCAATATTGAGAGATTTCAGAAACAAAGAGTAAGAAAAAAAGTTGACCACAGGAAACTATAATTGAAAAAATTGAAAGTTTAAGTGTTCAAAAAAGCTATGAGAATCTTATCTTTAGAAGCATGTAACTATAAAGTGGAAAATGATAACAGCAAATGGTCTGATGTTAGTTCTAAATCTCCCCCACAGGGATTCCATGAGCACACTTGTAATCTTCTGAAGTAGACATAGTTTTGTTGCACTTTATGAATATATATATCTTGAAGGAATAATGCTGTAGGCTGTTGCTTCTTGCCATATGTAATCTTGAAGTGTCAACTCAACTCTTTCTCTGTCATATCTAAATGAAATGATGCATAAAGGTTACTTGGGAAAAATCCCTGTAGCATGTGTTTTGGATGTCATAGTGATATGGAGCCAGACTAAGAAAGAGCTGTGTCTAGAGATACTCATATACTTTCCCCCAGTTCTGTGTTTGACATCTGTGTTGGATGGAAGGAAGCCATAGACAAGTATGACTCATTATTGCATTTATTACAGTGATGCAATACCAATTCCATTCATTACATTACTCAGCAGCATTCAAAAATATCATGCACTGTGTTACTAAGAATACTAATTTCTTCTACCCTCAAATGTTGACAAAAAACATTGTTTCTTCTAATAAGTGGACAGGCTGGTTTTGCCTCATTTGGAAATTTTGAAACTAAACAGGTCACCACTTTGGCTGTCAGGGACAATAGAGACAAATTCATGCTTAAGTTTTAGCAACAATATTTGTTAATTATCTTTTGTTAACACATTAACTTATTTTGTCTAACTTTTCCTATGCTTAATTTATTGTTCTCTTTTCTTGTACTTTTCATTTTATCTTTCCTCCCCTCTACTCTTTTTTTTAATCCTTTCTTTCATAACTCTTCTATTTTCCTCCATCTGTATTTCCCTCTCTATCTTCCTTCCCTCTTTACTTGAATATATAGCATGTTTTCTTTTAGGTTGTCTCAAATATGTTTATCAAATCAGGTAGGACACAAATATAAAAATCTACCATATGGGACTTGTGCTGTGGCACAGCAGGTTAAGCCGCCATTTCCAGCATCCCATATGAGTGCCGGTTTGAGTCCTGGCTGCTCTACTTCTCATCCAGCTGCCTGGTGATGTGCCTCAGGAAGCAGTAAGGATGGCCCAAGTACTTGGAACCCTACTCACACATGGGAGACCTGGATGAAGCACCTAGCTCCTGGCTTCGACCTGGCCCATCCCAGGCTGTTGGGGCCATTTGGGGAGTGACCCAACAGATGGAAGATCTCTTGCTCTGTCCTCTCTCTCTCTCTCTCTCTCTCTCTCCAACTCTGCCTTTCAAATAAATAATCTTTTAAAGAAATCTGCCATGAAGCTCAAATGTAAACCTTTTTGTTAAGTACTGTGTAAATTAGCATCTCAAACTCCTTAAAACCAGAATATTAATTATTTCTCCAATTATCAGATGTTGGCGACACAAACTGACCTGTTTTGTTTGAATGAAAGAACATGCTTCCTTTCTTTTTGAGAAAATAGCATTTTCATCAAGAAATACAATTGTTCTCATTCTGGTTACTAGCGTAATCATCTGACATTTTGCCTCTATCAAAAGGGACAGCCCGAAGGAATACGAAGCTCAAATACTTACACACTGACAGATGTGAGGCGCAATGCAACAGGAGACTACAAATGCTCCCTGATAGACAAAAAAAGCATGATTGCTTCAACAGCCATTACAGTTCACTGTAAGTCACTTTCTTCTTCATTACCAGTTTCACTTCAAAGGCCTCTAATAGTCTAACTCAGCTATCTTTTCAAATAAATTGCAACTGTGTCTTTCTTAAATGACTCGGTTTCAATAGACTCAGTAAAAAGCACCAAAGTTAAGTTCAACTTTGGTCAAGGTTTGTCTGGCAATATTGAAACCCTTTGATGGTGATACACCTAAATTTTATTTCTAAATGTCATCAAATTGTAGTACCAAAAACCAATATTCATGTGGGTCTTAAATAAAACAACTCACTACATGTTTTAAAATATATAAGTGCACAAGGTTTGCCCTGGATCTGAAAAATGTAGATTAAATACCCTTTCCTTTCTTGCAGAATATTATTTATATTCTAACTCAGGCAATACAAAAATCACTATAGACTTGGCTTTTGGAATAAGAAGTACAGATGATTAAAAATTGGCCAGATGTACTCTATATAGAAGTATAGTAAATATCTAGTTACAGACCCTCTTCAAGATCACCTTGAGCATTAACTTCACCTTTCTATTAACTCTTAAATTTATTTTGCTTTCCAGACTCTCCAAAGGTTGTATTTTCCCCTGTGTGATGGGAAAATGCACAAATAAGAGACACCTAGCTTGGGTTTTTTATTTATAATTCTTGTGTAGTTCATACTGTCAATAAAATTGTGGAAACAGAAAACTAACTTGCTCCCCAGTGAGACTAGAGTTCATCATGTGCTTTGGACGAGTGTCAATATTGCCTGGAAATAGAGGCTAACTGTTCATTAAGTCCTTTGCACTCAACAATATCAACATGCTCTAGATATGATCCACTATGATTCTACTGAGGATGAAGTATTTCTTTGTTTCAAAATTAAAACACAATTTAGAAATTGTCATGAACACATGGCTCTAAGTCTTTCACTCTATCCATAATGTTTTGAAAACATGTAGGATAGGAGCTTTAACTTTGAGGAAGGTACAAGTGGATGTATTGGTAAATAAAGCAACCAGATGGTTATTTTTGATGATCTGATGTTGGGAGTACACCCTAGAGAACACTGTAAAAATGGTGGATAGTTAAGACATATATACAGCCATTTCTCTGTTTGCCCCATATTCATGTTACTTAGGGTGGAGCATGAAATCATCAGGGGCTGGTCATAGAGAAAACAGTGACCATTCATGTAATAAGAATAGTATTTTTCTCTGAAGAGCAGTAAATCATGGGACCATGTATCCAGACCTGTTACTTGAGAAAAAACAGTAAAGTGATGGCTCTAGCCAGAAAATAGAATTGCCAGTAGAATCAGTGTCTGGTATCATTGTTCATGATGTCTTTGGGCCAGTGACCAAAAATCTAGTGCTTTAGAGATAGTGCACTGAACTTATGCTTAAGAGATGCTAGGTAAGAGTACCTTAAAAGCATATAGCTCTTGTTTGTATTACTTGTTGGTAAGGCACAATGAGATAGTAAGAGGATGATAAGGCAAAAATGTGGTTGCATACAAATAGTGCCTGCGTGATTGACTGTGATGGGAGTGCCTTGGGTAAATTAAACAAAAGCATTTAACAGTTTAACTGGATTTCATTGCGTTTAATTAAATTGAATGCGTCGGTTCTGACAGGTTGACAGTAACATTGGGTTTTTAAGACCCACATTGCTCTTAAAAGCAGAAAAATTCTTATAAGAACTAAAAATTTGTTCTAAATTATAGGAAAACACAAAAATTCTATCTCTTGCCTTTTATCCTTTAATGTTTGTTTTCCAAAAACAGAATTTGTTTCCTTTCCTTAGATGACTAAAAGGAGCATTAGTGGAGAAGTAACTCATATCTACATATATTTGCAGAACAATCCTTTCATCAAGCTTCACCCAAAAGATTCACAGTGGCCAGAAAAATAGCTATTCTTCCTCTGCCAAAGCATATGCATGTAGCTTCTTCACCAGAACTTTCTATGTCCATAATCACCCATTAAAATCTTTATCTTATCATTGGCAAGTTAACCATCCAGCCAATTAAATCTTCCAACTCACACTGAATAAAGTTTTCATTTAAATACATGGATATTTCCAAAAGTTGATGGAAAATGGAATTATGTTTATTTTTGTGCAGGGAAACTCATGCATAATTTTCTCATAATGCACATTTTCTATGAACTTTTGGAGGATCCCTCATATAGTTAACCCAAACATTCTTAAGAAACTCCTTTTATTTGTGATGATGTATTTTGTTTTTTTTTTTTTGTTATATTATTCTCTTTATTGGTCTGCATATGCTTCTGTATGAAATTATTTTTTATTTATTTATTTTTAAGGAATGCAAATCTATAAGTATAGCTTTAAAAACAAAGTTATTCTTCCCACCATACCAGCCCTCCCACTCACACTTCCACCCCTCCTTCTTCCTCCTGGCAGTCTGCCAGTCCCATTCTCCATTAAGATTCACTTTCAATTAACTTTGTACACAGAAGACCAACTCTGTACTAAGTAAAGATTTCGACAATTTGCACACACAGACACACACACACAAATTGAGAACTGGTTTTACAGTTAACTCTCAATACAACTCATTGAAAACAGAGGTCCTTCATGGGGAGTTAGTGCACAGTAATTCCCATTGTTAATTTAACAATTAACACTTTTATGTGTGTTGTCATTGACCACCCAATGCTCTTGACATGAGCTGCCTAGGCTATGGAAGCCTTTTGAGTATAAAACTCTGTCAGTATTTGGACAAGGCCATAAGCAAAGTGCAAGTTCTCTCTTCCCTTTAAAGAAAAGTATTTCCTGGGCCAGCACCATGGTTCACTTGGCTAATCCTCTTCCTGCAGTTCTGGCACCCCAGGTTCTAGTCCTGGTTGGGACGCCGGGTTCTAGTCCCGGTAGCTCCTCTTCCAGTCCAGCTCTCTGCTGTGGCCCGGGAGGGCAGCGAAGGATGGCCCAGGTGCTTGGGTCCCTGCACCTGCATGGGAGACTGGGAGGAAGCACCCGACTCCTGGCTTCAGATCAGCACAGTGCCGGCTGTAGCAGCCATTAGGGGAGTGAACCAACGGAAGGAAGACATTTCTCTCTGTCTCTCTCTCACTGTCTATAACTCTACCTGTCAAATAAAAAAAATAAAAAAAGTGTGTCCTTTTTTGATGGCCACTTCTTTCCACTGGAGTCTCACTCATAGAGGTCCTTTATGTAGAACATTTTTTTTCCACACTGTCTTGGCTTTTCATGCCTGAAATGCTCTTACGGGCTTTTCAGCCAGACCAGGAAGTCTTAAGGGCTCATTCGGAGGTCAGAGTGTTACTTAAAGCTATTGTCATTCTATGAATCTGCTGTATGGACTGCTTCCCATGTTGAACATTCTCTCCTTTTTAATTTTATTATATTTACCAGGCACTTGATTCTATTTATATGATCTCTTTAACTCTTAATCTTATCTATATATTCACTTTAACTCTTAATATGATCACTTTAACAATTAAGATGGCATTTTTACCACCAATTTTAATGGGATTTGGAGACCAATGGCACATTTTTAAATTGTACCTTAGAAGTAAGTCTGTAGGAATGTATGCAGAACTATACAGTTTTACAGTTACAAACTTCCTCCTCCCTCTCTTATTCCCAATACTATTTTTACTGAGATCTATTTTCAATTGACTTTATACACATGATTAACTCTAAGTAAAGAGTTCAACAAATAATATGAAGAAAAAAAGACAAAAAAGAAAATGAAACTGACCTTGACAGTAAAGACAAGGACATCTCAAATTACCTGTTCTTGAAGTATTAATCCACTTCTACAGATTTCGTTTTAGGTGTTCTATTAATTCTCACAGATCAGGGAGAACATATGAGTATTTGTCCCTTTGGGACTGGCTTATTTCACTAAGTGTGCTGTTTTCCAGATTCATCCATTTTGTTGCAAATGACTAGATTTCTTTTCTTTTTTTTTTTTATACTGTTGTGTAGTATTCCATAGTGTACATATCCCATAATTTCTTTATCCAGTCTTTGGTGGTAGATGGACATTTAGGTTGATTCCATGTCTTAGCTATTGTGAATTGAGCTTCAATGAACAAGTAGGTGCAGATAACTCTTTTGTTTACTGATTTCATTTCCCTTAGGTAAATTCCCAGAAGTGGGATGGCTAGATCACATGAAAGGTCTATACTCAGATTTTTGAGGTATCTCCATACTGTCTTCCATAGTGTCTTTACCAGTTTACATTCCCACTAATATTGGATTAGGGTACCCTTTTCCCCACATCTTCTCCAGCATTTGTTGTTTGTTGATTTCTGTATGAAAGCCATTTTAACTGTGGTGAGGTGAAACCTCATTGTGGTTTTGATTTGTATTTCTCTGACAGCTAGTGATCCTGAACATTACTTCATGTGTCTGTTGGCCATTTGTAGTTCCTTTTTTGAAAAATTGGCCCATGTCTTATCTGGGTTGTTTTGTGTTGTGGAATTTCTTGATCTCTTTGTAGATTCTGGTTATTAATCCTTTATTAGTTGCATATTTATCCATTTATCCATTCTCTTCACTTTCCTGACTGATTCTTTTGCCACACAGCAACTTCTCCATTTGAAGTAACCCATTTGTTAATTTTAGTCCTGACTGCATGTGCCTCTGGGGTTTTTTCCAAGAACTCTGCCTATGCCAATGTCTTGCAGGGTTTCCCCAATGTTCTCTAATAATTTGATGATGTCAGGTCATAGATTTAGAATTTTAATCCATTTTGAGTGAATTTTTGTGTAAGGTATAAGGTAGGGGTCTTGCTTCAGACTTCTGTAATGTAGAAATCCAGTTTGCCCACCACCATTCGTTAAAAGAGACTTTCCTTGCTTCAGGGATTGGTTTTAGCTCCTTGGTAAAATATAAGTTCATTGTAGATGTTTAGATTGATTTTTGGTGTTTCTATTCTTCACTGGTCTATCCATCTGTTTTTGTACCAGTACCAGGATGTTTTGATCATAACTGCCTTGTAGTATGTCTTGAAATCTGATATTGTGATTCCTCCAGCTTTATTTTTATTATTTAAGATTGTTGTAGCTATTTGAGGTCTCATGTGCCTCCATATCAATTTCAACATCATCAGAAGACCATCCACCCAGACCAAGAGGTATTTATCCCTGGTATGCAGGGATGGTTCAACATTCGCAAATGAATCAAATACAACACTTCCATTTTCACGTATTGAAAGAATCATATCATCAAAATATCCATTCTTCCAAAAGCAATGTACAGTTTCAATGTGATACCAATCAAAATACCAAAGACATTCTTCCCAGATCTAGAAAAAAAAATGTGATGTTGTATTTTTTAATGTTAATGAAAAGCAAAAAAGAAAAAAGTGTACTTCTTCCCTTTATTTTTTCAACCTTGTGGCAGACACTGTGGATACCTCAGTGACAAATCAAGTCACTGTCACTATCTTGTGGCATGAACAGTAACAAGAGGAGCAGATGCTACAGTCAACAGATTGCAATTATGGTCCTTAAACCAAGGAAGAACAAATAGTGTAATGATTTATTCTCACCCTCTAGAATAAAGTTCCAACTTCCAGTCTGGTCTCAATTATGTGGCTTTATCTTCTGTGAGTTATCACCACTCATACTAGATTACTTACTATTGTGAAATCTCCCAAGCTTTCTCACCTCTTTCTCTCTTTTTCTTGGCTTATGTGGCAAAAGTTTGCCTTTCATCTCCAACTATTAAAGCCCTCTCAATCATCAGGGGTCACACAGCTTCCTATACAAAGCATTTATGATTGCTTTGAAACCCAGTTTGCCTCTGTTCTCTATATTTCTCCCTTAAGTGTTTGTTTGAACCTGTGTTTGTAAGTAACCCTGTATCTTTCAACAAATATTTATTGAGTTCCCAGTCTGTACCAGGTTTTTACTGGGTGCCTATTTCATAGGCTGTATGTTATATAATCTTAAGTTGAGTGTATATAACCTCTACCACATTAAATTGTAACCTCATTATTCATTTCTGTATCTCCCATCAGTGCTTGGGACAGAGTAGCTATACAGTAACTCTGTGTTTGATTGAATTGGATTTTCTGCATACAGATCATACTAAGGCAGTAAGGTTTTTAGAAAAGTTATTTGCCATGTGAAAGATCGTATATCTTCCAATGTGTTTATACTATTTTTTTAAAAAAATGGTATCTAGTGACAGCATACTTAGCAAGAAATCTTATAAAATTGCAACTATGTGAGAAATGAAATAGCATTTTAAAGAAAAACTACTTTAGTCAATTTTCTTTGAGGGAACACCTAAACTATCTATGGATAACTGTACTTGATTTTCTCACCTTTGTACCATGTCTTTTATAATATTTATTTAATCATCATTTTTATTTTCTTTCAAAAGTGATTTAAGAATTTTTTCCTTAAGGTAATAGACCCTAGGGGATCATTTATATGCACTCAAAACATCAGTGGTATTAACTGCAACTTGATGCATGATCAATTAGATTGCTAATTTCACTTGTCCAAGCTGGTCTCAAAGCTGGCTCAAAACACCAAGATGATTATGCTACAGTTCATTTATTTCAGTCACATAAATCAGTTCTGAATTTTCAAGTGCAGTTATAAGGGTTTTTTTTTTTTTCATCTTTTCATCTCCAGTGTATTTTGACTATCTTACTTTCTTAGAGTTTGCATTTCAAGCAGATTTTCTGCTTCACAGATTTGGATTTGTCTTTAAACCCAAGTGGGGAAGTGACCAAGCAGATTGGTGATTCCCTGCCTGTGTCATGCACAATATCTGCAAGTAGGAATGCAACCGTGGTGTGGATGAAAGTAAGTGATATTTTTGGTACTGTCCTACTGTTTGAGCTGATTTCTCTGTTATATTATATTCATATATATACTCACTGATAACAGATTTATATACCCACACTTAGGCTGTCTCTTTTTCTTTGTAATAATACAAACCAAATTACATAAAAACTTTAGAGGTACTCAGTAACAGTGTGGCATCCATGACCGATGCTCCGAAACTTAATTTGGTGCATTATTTTAACTATATATGTATGCTAAGTAATTTTACACATGCACACACACACATATACAGCTATGTACTTTAGAGATTAACAATTTACAATGTGTTTTTTACTCACATTATTCTCAAATGATGCTTATAACAACTCTGTGAAACATGCAAGTCATTTATTGCTCATAAAAATATGGCAGCAAAAGAAATCAGAAAGCTCATCAGTGACAGAGTAGAGGCTCAAAGTGAGGCCTTTCTAAGGGAAAATACTATGCTCCTGGCGTACAACTTTTTGCTTCTTTGCTGCTGGAACTACTCTTGAGATTTTAGTAAATTAGAAGCTGCTTGAAGTAGGAATCCCTTTTTATCCCTGGTCTATAATTGTGTACCTAGAGCATACTGTTGGCTTACTCAGTATTTTCTTTGTGAGTATGTTCTTGCCTGAGGACCAGCCATTAACTGGGGACCCAATCATTGCTAACTTTTCAGAGTGAGAAAGTATGATTGATAACAGGTGATTGAGACAAAGGTATCGCCAAAGGAAGAGGTTATGACTATGTTACCTCCACTTAAATCCTTAGCTGATATATCCAAACAACCAGAGAATGGCACTTGATGGGAGCAAACTAGTGATATGTTGACAAAATACACACATTATTTGGAACAGAACTGCAAGAATTATATTTAGTAAAATGTGTGAATAAATGTAGTGGTAGAATTTGATCTCTTGCGATTACTTTTCATCAGTGACTTGAATTCTTACTCTTAGACTAACTCTGTTTCTTGTTTCACTTGCTTTCAGCCATAGCCACATCACAACTTCTGTTCCACCCAGATAATTAAAATGCCACACCATAGTCTGCATAATTAACATATTATGTTGGTAGTCACAAAGCTAGATTAGTTCTAGGCATCTAGATTAGTCAATAATTATAGGAACAGCAATAGCATGTTTTACTTTGGGACTAGAGAAACAAAGCTGCTCGTGGCTAAATCAGCTTCTACATTAACTGCAGTCTCTGTTGTTTATTGAATACCTATTATCAATATTCTTGTTCATTACAGGAATAACAGAAAGTTCATGGAAGATGGAGTTAAAATTGTTTTTTTTTTTGGGGTGACAATATCTTTGAAATCTGTGCTAATTTTTCATAATATGCATTTTAGTGAGCTGTTTGAAGGCTACTTATATGCATAGATTTCAAACATTTTTTTGCAAAATAAATATATTTTAATTCCACTTCACATGAAATTTCATTTTTGTTAATTGATGAGGAAAGGGGTAAATATTCTAACAGACAAAAACCATCTAATCTTAGGATTTTTTAGTTTTCTATTTAGAGGTTGAATTCCTAGTAAAATAGGATTTTTTTCTGTATTTCAGATTATATTTGAAGTTAAATGTTATGTTTTATTTGTTCATATACCTTAGTATAATAATTTGTTAAGAGTTTCTTTAAAAAAAATCAGTCTTCCATGGAGTTGAAGCACAGTGGGTTAAGCCACTTGCATGGGATGCTCGCTTCTCATATTTTATTTGGATCCTAGCTACTCCACACTTCCTATCCAGCTTCCTGCTCATGTACTTGAGAGGTCACAGATAATGGCTCAAGTACTTGGGTTTCTGCCATGCACATGGGAGAGTTCCTTGCCTAGCTTCAAACTGACCTAGCCCTGGCTGGTTTTGGCATCTGGGGAATAAGCTAGCAAATGGAAGCTTGCTCTCTGTGTCTGTATTTCTCCCTCTCTCTGTCACTCTACATTTCAAACAAATACATCTTAAAACAAACAACCATTCTTTTCATAATTATCATGGCTCTGTAATGGATCCCCTATATTGATAACAGTTCTGATACAGTAACTTGAAGACAAATATACCCATCATTGGTTAGGAACCATGAGTCTCCATATATGTCAATCTGAGATCATCTCCATCAACTGCAATTAGCAGGTATCCTCAATTGAGAACTTTCCGTAATAGAAACAATTACACTATTCATATAATTAAGTTTGCATAGTAACTCAATATGGTAAGTTATTACCCCATTTCATTAACAAAGGAAACTAAGTCACCAAATTGTATGTACTTGTTCCAGATTGCAAATTTAGTAATAGAAGAGACTGAAATAAAATTCTGCTATGTCTCACTCCAAAACTACAAAGGAAAATGGAAATCTATATTTGGAAACCTCTGAAGTTAAGAAAATTTTTCAGTAGACCCAGAATAATAATTTTAGTCTTATCATGCCTTGTGAAGTACTTGACTTTTTACTTAATCAGGACAACGTCAAGCTTCGATCTAGCCCATCGTTTTCCAGTCTTCAGTATCAGGATGCTGGAAACTATGTCTGTGAAACTGCTCTACAAGAAGTTGAAGGACTGAAGAAAAGAGAGTCACTGACTCTCATTGTAGAAGGTAAATAAGATACTTCTCACCAATGCAAAGTTTTCTTTGAGGAAAAAAAAAAAAAGATGGTCTCTTTTATGATAATGGTTCAACATTAAATTTTAATTGTAATAATATTGTAGGAAAACCTCAAATCAAAATGACAAAGAAAACTGATCCCAGCGGACTATCTAAAACAATAATCTGCCATGTAGAGGGTTTTCCAAAGCCAGCTATACAGTGGACCATTACTGGCAGTGGAAGCGTCATAAACCAAGTAAGTATTTGTCTTCTGTTGTATGCTGTACCTGGTCCATGGAGAGTTTTTTTAGGTAAATAAACTACAGAAAGGTTTGTTGCCACTTGAAATTTGCAGGGTATTCTCAGGGGAAGCTCCTGCTAACTTTTTAATTTTCCCAAAGGAAGAACATAACTCAAAGAGAAATTTTAAATTCCAGGGTCATGGAGAATGAAAGAACTATTACCTGTTTTTAAAGGAATGTAAATCTGATGTTGCTCCATGGTTATTAACTCTGAAATATTCAGGCATAAAGGTATATACTTTTCTACATCATAAACTGACACATAGGAATATAAGTAGACCTCATTAGTTTGCTTGCTGATGCACATAAAGGAATATTTCTTCCTGAAACTGGGCCTTGAGTGTGAGGAAGAGTACAGTCATTGCTTGTGCACATTTTTTTTTGATTTGCCTATGATTGAACTCAGGCCAGAATAAGGAAAGCGTCCGGGCCCTGTTCTGAACAAGAGGATTGAACCAAACTTTAATATCTTTACCCCTTATGGGCATTTTCATAATAGCAAAGGGCTAAGAACTTATGAAAGTATCAGTAATTTTCTACTAATGTTAAGTCTTTGACACAAAAAGAAAAAAAAAAAAAGGTGAGGATGTGCCCTGTCACTAGTGGTTCAGAACCATCATCCTACAAGATTGACAATTTGCTTGAGTTGCAAACCTACTTGTAAATTCCATTTCTTCACATCACCTCTTCTCAGGAGAAATAAAAACTTTACCAGCACCTAGAGGTGTCATTTGATTATTTGAATCTTCAGTTCTGCCTTCCTCCCAGCTTTGGACCCAGTTGAAATTTGAGAAGATGTCTATAAAACACACACCTGCAAAA
The DNA here is from genome assembly GCF_033115175.1 of Lepus europaeus. Classification (NCBI taxonomy): domain Eukaryota; kingdom Metazoa; phylum Chordata; class Mammalia; order Lagomorpha; family Leporidae; genus Lepus; species Lepus europaeus. Next base: position 60,563,984 of record NC_084828.1, read on the forward strand.
TAATTTTAAGTCAAAATCTCCACTCTTCCTCTACCAGAGAAATCAGACCACAGTTCAGCTTAGGCAACATAGCTTTGCACAGCAATACAGATTTTGGCTCATTTCCCTATGGATGATGCATTTCTATTTGCATGATTTTGTGTGTGGGACACCCCTGTAGCAAATGACTCCTGATTTGCTTAGGTATGATGGGACACACAGGTGAGAGGCCATGCCAGAGAAGAGCACAGAGGCTCTGGACCCCTTCAACTTAAGGAAATACAGTTTCTTGATTCAGAATAAAGATCTCTGGAATTGCTGACAACCTTCGAAGCTATTTTATATCATCAAATGCTAAAAACATAGAAATGTTTCTTTTCTACTCTATCCTTTTTGCTCTTTAGTTCAGTTAAGTAATAAGTGCAGTAAAACAGAACCTTCAAGTACTGATAATACAAGCATAAGAACTAGAAGAATAAGCACATAGTGAATGTCTGATGAATGAAAGGATACAAAGTTTTAAAAGGCTATCCTAGAAATGAAAAAATGTACTTTGTTAGAGCAAGGTAAGAAAAACAGGGTCTTAAAAAAATGAGAAAACCCTATGAAAAATCCTAGTAGGTAGGGTAAAAGTAGCAGATGAATTTCCTATGAGCCAGAAATAATAATTCCATTTTTCTTTGTCAAGGAGAAGGATTGATTCTGACCCGTTAGGTGATATGTTGTTTTTCTTTTCTAAGTTTGTCTGATCAATCCACAATCTTTTATTTGTTCATTCCTCAAACACATGCCAAATCTATTATTTTACAACCAGGACATATCTTTAACCTTCTTCCACCCCCAGGAACTGGAAGAAATCCCACCTTTGTTCTTAAGGCACTTAGAGTATAATTAAGGAAAAAGCAAGCAGAGAGCTGCGTAGGACATGATGTGTAAAAATGACAGAGAAAATAATATATAGTATATATTTGCTTCAGTCCTGTTGAATTTTGGAGTCAGATTCTAGGAGATGAGATTATGGTTTCTTATATTTGAAGGAATTAAATACAATGATTGCCCTTGTTAATATCGCACAAAAATCAGACTTAGAAGTAACTAAAGAAGAGTCCATCATCTGTATTTAGCCCAAAAAAAATCTAGAAAACAAAGATTTTATTTACCAATGAACAATCATACATACTTATATATGCACTTAGATGTAGTGGTTTAAGGTAAAGAAATTAACTCCTACAAGGAGAAGCAGTTTCCAAATTCATAATTAAACTCATAAGATTATTGAGGGAAAGAGGTGATTAGATCTTAACTGCTTAACTATTTTGAGATGAGTATCATCATGCCAAAATGATGACTACACCTGCATATCTATTGAAAATTTAATTTAACATTAGAAGTCACAATTGAAACAAAAAGAAACCCCATTGTGGATTTACTAGTCTTTTTCTTACCTGCTGTAGATATAGGCATACAATGCTTTCTATTTTTTTAAAGATTTTATTTATTTATTTATTTGAGAGGTAGAGTTATAGACAGTGAGAGGTAGAGACAGAGAGAAAGGTCTTCCTTCCGTTGGTTCACTCCCCAGATGGCCACAACGGCTAGAGCTGCACCGATCTGAAGCCAGGATCCAGGTGCTTCCTCCATGTCTCCCATGCAGGTGCAGGGGCCCAAGCACTTGGGCCATCCTCCACTGCCTTCCCAGGCCATAACAGAGAGCTGGATTAGAGGAGGGGTAGCCGGGACTAGAACCAGCACCCTACCTTACACATACTCACGAACAGTATCATGTACTAGAGAACCACAACTGTTCTATTTCATCCCTTATTATTCTTTCCCATGCTTTTCTATTTTCATTTCTAAACCCATCTTCCTTCTTCTTTTTCCAGACAGAGGAATCCCCTTATATCAATGGCAGGTATTATAGTAAAATTATCATTTCCCCTGAAGAGAATGTTACTTTAACTTGCGCAGCAGAAAACCAACTGGAGAGAACAGTAAACTCCTTGAATGTCTCTGCTAGTGAGTATTTCATTTCTGGCATTAAAAAGTAAGAAAAGTTGAAGTTATTCTTCATTAGTTTAAAATCTTCAGTTCCATCTTCCTGTACTGCATTATGGTAAGTTTTATTTATTTATTTTACATTTGGTATCATCATCATGAGGTTATTTTTTCTTTTTTCCTGGTTTCCATACTTGTATTATCCTTGTCTTGACAGTTAAATCATTTCATGTTTTATGAATCAGCGACTTTATCTAATCCAAGAATATTTCTCAAGAGCAGCAGAAAATAAGAAGGAAAGAAGTTGTTCTTTTTTAATACATGTTTTGTGTTCAGTGCAGTTAAGTCAGTCAGTCATAAAATATTCTTGTAATAGTTCTAAATTTAGTAAATTTTAATTCCCTTTAATTTGTTATTTTGCACTCCACTTTGTGGTGGTGTGCTCCTACTCTTATTTTGAATAGGAATGTCAAAAACTTCATCATTCCACATAGTAATAGTAGAACTGATGTTAGAATTCATGAAATTTGGCCTCAAAAATTGTTCCTTTTGTTATGTCATATTTTAATCATGGCCAAAAATCAGAAAAAATTGATACTAACTTAGATAAGTTAAAAAAAAATCATTGCTGAAATCACTGTTACAAATATTTTCCAACAGCAGCTTCTGCTGAAAACAATTGTGATTTAATATGAAATTATTTTTCATCTTCAATTCTGCTGTTGTTCCTAGTGCTATGTCCACTTTAATTCAGGACTGTCCTAGAATGAGGTTCAGTCTGGACAGGCTGTTGACTGACCCATCAAAATTTTCTTCTTCAGTCAATCAGAATCCTGAATGTCACATCAGCAAGCTATGGATACACTGTTGATTGTCTAAAGATGATGATCCTTAATAGATTATGAGTGGAGTATAAGGGCCTGATGGATTGACAGGAGAAAATAACCAAATTTAATTCTAAAATAGGAGCATTGATTTTTCACAATGCAATTTCACAAGTGTTGATTTGCCATTCCTAGAAGAGAACCTATCCATTTTTCCTGAACACAAGTCTCTCTTTTTATTCTAAGCCATTGAATGATGTGCTTTAGTTTTCTAGGTCTTGTAGAGCTTGATCAACATTTAATACATTTTCAAATTCAGAGAGCACCTCCTGAGATTCCAATTTAGTATGTATGAGGAGGAATCTGAGAATCTGATTTATATCAAACATCACAATAGATTTGATGTAGGGCCATGAAATCTGAAAATATTCATGTAGTTTAATATTAGATGATAATCAGCAGTAGCAATGATTCTTAAAATGAGCCAAGAGCATGGCACTATCAGAGTCATTTGGAAGGCTCTTGAAAGCATTGCATATTTGCTTGAAAATCTCTAAGTCATCCTCAGTTTTAACTTCAATCTCAATTGCTTTATGAACATCTCTATGATAGGTTTTTGGCAATAAAAAATGAAAATGATTTCTCCTATATTGACGCAAGTAAAGGTGAGGAACACCAAATCATAGACTTCTTTGGTGCCAACTTGTTTCTATTATTAAAGAAGTACTATTAAAAGGTGATAGATAGTGGAAAAATTAATATGGATTTCATATTAACACTATAGCTTGTCAGTTGTAAAATTTTCTATAATAGATTAATATGTTCACAATTTTAGCTACTCTTTTTTTCCTTAAAAATTAATTTTTTTTCAGGGAATTTCATGTTCTGTTAATTGTGATTTTTTTTTTTACCCTTAGCTCTAGAATAGATATTTTATCTTTGACTACTATAACATCATACTATAATGGTAAAGGTGACTTTCATATATCAACAAATTTTGTTTTTAATTTCATATTAACATTTTTCATTTCAGTAAGTATTCCAGAACACGATGAGGCAGACGAGATAAGTGGTAGGTACTATGCTGCCGACTTCTTCCTTAATTATCAGCTCAAGATTTATGAAGTGTCATTGGACAAGTAATTTTCCCAGCTGTCCTTAATTTCAACTTGAATTAAAATACAAAATGAGACAAGATAGTAAGAATGCTAAAATTTTGCCCTTTAAGATCACAAGTTTGCATGTTAATCACAGTAGTGAGCCTTAGTCACTTTTAATAAGTAATAACTAGATTGATTTCTTTTTTCAAATTCTTGGCATTTTCTGTAATTGCATGGAATTTTCTTTTTTGTTATAGATGAAAACAGAGAAAAGGTGAATGATCAAGCAAAACTAATTGTGGGGATTGTCGTTGGTCTCCTCCTTGCTGCTCTTGTTGCTGGTGTCGTCTACTGGCTATACATGAAGAAATCAAAGTAAGTTGTGAAAAATAATCTTCATTGTTTACTGAATTTTATAGAGAGAAAATACTGTGTATCAATTATCTTCACCCCAGCTGTGCTTATAATTTCTATAGTAAGAAAGGCATATTCCCCAAATCAGAGTGATCATACTTTATTTCACCTCACAGGAACTGCATTGTCAACATCAGGGACATGGTCTGGGGTTTGAGCTCACATGTGTCTCTTTAGTTTTCCAAGCCATTAGTCTGAGTCCAACTACTAGAGATTTTCTATGCATAATTATGTGGATTTTTTAAAAGCATGTACTGCCTACAGATCACATATCCTAAATTTTTTGGTTGAGATTGGTGAAGATTAATTGAAAGTGGTTAATACCTTTTGTAGAGACTTTCTAGGTGTCATTACATGGACAACAGCCATGGAATAAAACTGGCCAGGAATAAAACTACTAATAACATCAGAGGATCTTGTCATTGCTACCCCATTCTAGTTACTTGAGTTTGCTCCAAATGAGAATCTATTTCAGAGAGACATACATGACTATTTTGGCTTAAAATTAAAAAAAAAAATGATTAGACAAATTACAAAGATTACTTTTAAAATGCATGTGATGGTGCGTGATTGAAAACTAACAGGAGCAAGTGTTTGGCTTAGTACTTAATCTACTGGTTGGGATACCTATCCTATATTGGAGTAGATTGGTTTCAAATCTCAGTTCTGCTCCTAATTTCAGCTGCCTGCTCTTGTGTACAGTGGGAGCCGGTGGCTGATGGCTCTAGTAATTGGGTCCCTGTCACCCACGTGGTCACCCTAGATTGAGTTCCCAATCCCTAGCTTCTGTCTGGCTCAGCTTCTGCTTCTGTAAGCGTTTTGGGAGTGAACTAGGGGATGAGAATCTGCTTGTGTGCTCTCCCTCTCTCTTTCTCCCTCTCTCTCAGAATTTTAAAGAGTAATCAGTTAAAAGTATTAGTCATGTAATACTATATAGTATGAACCATATTATCATCTAAGAATGATTTATAATGAAATTTTGATGAACCAATGAAGATTTTTAATATACACACATGCCTAATACTTCTCCTTGCCTTCTCAATCCTAGCTTCAGATGCCATTGCACAGGAAAGGGTTTCTAGCATTTGCAATTTTTTAAAAGTCACGTTAGTGATTCTGTGGCAAAAATTTAGATTCCAAACATGGATTTTAACCTCCCTTATCTTATAATGAGAAAATTGATATTTGCAGTCAGATGTTGATAACTAGTGGCAACTTTGGACTTAATTACATATTTTTCTTTTGTTGATATATCCCCTTTAAGAGCCTCAGGAAAGTTAACTTCAAAGAAAATTAGAAGAAAAAGAAGGCTCCAAAGAGGATCCATAATCTCACCCTAAAAAGATGTTGATTCCAATAAAGCAGTAGCTCAGCAGTTTTAGAGTCACGTAGCAAAAAGGGAATGTATTGAGCTCATTTGTTCTCATAGCAGATCTGTGAAGCAGATACCATCAATATTTATGTTTTCACACTTGAAAAATCTGAGGCAGAGAATGGTTACATGACTTGCTTAAGGTTACACAGCTTTTTTAAAAAATAATTTTTTTTTTATTTGAAAGACAGAGTTACTAAGAGAGGTAGAGGCAGACACAGAGAGAGATGTCTTCCGTCTGCTTGTTCACTCCCCAAATGGCTGCAATGGCCAGAACTGAGCTGATCTGAAGCCAGGAACCAGGAGCTTCTTCCAGGTATCCCAAGTGGATGCAGGGTCCCAAGGACTTGGGCCGTCTTCTGCTGCTTTCCCAGGAACATTAGCAGGGAGCAGGACCGGAAGTGGAACAGCCTGGAATCAAACTGGAGCCCATATGGGATGCTGGTGCTGCAGGCTGTGCTTTCCCCCACTGCACCAAGCAGTGGCCCCAAGGTTACACAGTTTGTAATGAACTGATTGTTATTTGATTGAATGTAGTAATGTTGAGAATCTTTGCACTTAATCTCTGGGCCTCTCTTTTCATGTATAAATTTTTTTTATTGTGTGCTGTGACCAGTGTTCATGATGTCCATCCTCACACTGGGGAACAGTCACTCCTGATCCTGCATGTCACTCCCCAGTCTTGAGCAGACTCCACCAATGCTTGGTGTACTATTCAGGCTTCCCCAGAGAATCAGACCAACGTGCACACATGTATGTGTGTGTCTGTATTTGTGTGCAAAGAAAGATGTATTATAAGGAATAGACTCATGTGATTATAAAAGTTGAGAAGTCCCAACATCTATCTTCAGAAAGCCAAAGATCCAAGAGAGCTGATATGTAGTTCCTTTCTTTATGCAAAACCTTGAGAGCCAGGAGAGTCAATGTTAATTCCAATCTGAAACCCAGCAGAATGGAGTCTCATCAGGGGCCAATGTTTCAGTCCAAGTCTTAAAGCAGTGAAAAAACAGCTCAAGTAATTAGGCAGGAGTTTCCTCTTTTTCTTCCATTTAGACCTTCAATAGATTGAGTGAGGATCAGCCATTTATGGATAGACAATCTGCTTTACTTACTCTTTCTATTCAAATATTAATCTCATCCAGAAACAACCTCATAGCCACAGCCAGAATAATGTTTGACTGGATCTCTGGATACCATGTGGCTCAGTTGACACGTAGTTAACTGTCACACTTGGCAGAAAACATGTTCTATTTCTCACTGAACATTTTACCTACAAACACATCATATGTATTTGTGTCCATGTTGTCTACAGAAAATTTAGAAGTCTGCCTATACCATATATAGAAAGGAAATATGGTTCCTACAGCCAATTATCTCTTACAAAAAATTCTCATTTTGTGTGTAAAAGTTTCCTGATGACCAAAATCCAGTCCACTTGTGTAATACATCATAAGGCATTTACAAATATAACCACTTTATGCTTTAGGGTATATCCATTTTATTAGGGCTTCTAATGTACTACAACAGTGATTTTGTTTCTTAGGAGAATGAAAATGTTTCACTTTATCCAGAAAATTAATTGAAAAGCAAACTGTGGCACTCTATATTATAGTTAGGTGAATGCTAAATTAGTGAGAAAACTCTGTATTTTAATCATCTTTTTCCAATGACCAGATTTTTACCAGACACTATTTGTTTATATATATTTATATATGTATATTTGTGTATATATGTGTGAAGAAATTTGTGTGTGTGCATGTGTGTGTTTGTATGTATAGGTAGTAGCTTGCTTCATTAGCTATTACTATATGGTGACCCAAAATTAAAATCATGGATAAATAAATGCTGGGCACTTATCTTCATAATGTCTTTAGGTTAAAACCACAGGCATTTTCTTCAAAGCATCTCTTTAAATTAAGTTCAACTTTTACCACCTAGTTTGAACATTCATCTAAATAACTGTTATTATTTGAAAAACATAATAAGTTTGATTAAGTTAGTATTATTTGTAACCAAATTGATAAATTATAATTGTCATCCCAAACACGAGAGGGTTTTCATTAAGAATGTGTGGAATACTTCAGATTTGCTTAGTACTTTACATTCCCAATTAGTTAATTCCTTGCTTGCACCCTCTGAAACAAGCCAGTATTTTAGCTATGAGTTAATGTTCTTAACCCTTTCAGCCACTGGTCAAGAGGAATGTAGAATCCTGGTAAGAGCTTTCTGGTTAAGAATTTCTGAGGCTATTTTTGTGATACAGCTAGCAAAGCAGTGAAATGTTAGCAACATTTAGGGAAAGTTCTTTAAATTGTTATTTTTAAAAGCTTTGGAAGAGGATAAAAGAGGCTTTATTTCTTGGGAAAATTAAAAGTACACTTATTAATAGTCCTTACTCAACTAGTGTGCACTCCGTTCCACAAATAAGAGCTTCATATTGTTATACGTACTTCAAATATGGAATACCTTAGCAAGAAATACTTAGCAATTGTGTTCTTCACTATTATGAATACATTAATTGAGTGAGGATTTCTGACTCCTTTGTGATTTTAATCCATGTAAATGCTTACCAGAGGTTTTTAAACACTTGAAACATTTGGATAATGAGAATAGATGTCTCTGGTCATTTCCCGTCTATGTAAAGTATTAGCTGACATGGTCAGGCAAAAGGTATTAAATAACTAATTCCACTCCATGTCTAGTTATTTAATAGGTAGAAAAACATTAAAGAACTGGGGATAATTTCGATGACTTTTAAATTATTTATCCCATTTCTCCCCACTCTGTCTTCCGCAAATACTTTTACTTCTGTAGAAAATTAAAGGTTACTATTTGAGATCCAAATCTTCTCTTGTGTGTCTCATACTATGAGATTTAGTGGAAAAAGAAAAGAGAGAGTGGGCATTTGGCCTAGTGGGAACGATGCTTGTGTCCCACATTGCAGTACCTGGGTTCAATTTCCAACTCTGGCTCCTGACTCCAGCTTCCTGCTAAGGCAGACCTTCAGAGGCAGCAGTGATGGTTCAATTGGATTCTTGTTGATCCACCTGCTTCAACCCAGTCCAGCCCCAGCCATTACAGGTGTCTGGGGCTTGACTGTACTCCCTTTGTCTCTCTCTGATTGATTTAAAGATTTAAACCAAAAAGTCAAAATAACGGAATGTAAAGAAAATGTGTAGAGGCGACACGATAGAGGCACAGATTTATTCAGGTAAAGTTTATTAACACCATGATTTCTAGTCTAATTGCATTTATGAGACTCTGACCACCATATTTTTCCTCTGAGCTGAGATCAGGTATTAACTAAACATTTATAATCTCGAAGTACTCACTGAGTATATTTTGATATTTACATTTTGCAATAGAAATTCAAGATTTTTTTCATGAAAATTATTATGTATACATACATACTTCAAGATGTTTGTGAAAGTGGGATTAAAAGTCTATTTTATTGAAAAAAATCTTGGAAATTTGTGCAGTTTTCTATAATAAGCATTTCCATAGACTTTTTGAAGTTATCTTCATATTTTGTAAGTTTTTGCACCAAAAATAGTGTATCTTTTAATTCATTTTCCAAGATATTGGGAGTATCCATGTAGATAATGTAGAAATCTTAAAATCACAAATAAGCTGTGTTAACTCTGCCTTATGTGGTGTGGTGTTCTCAGAAGAAATCAGAGACACTCTTAAATTGCCTGTAAGGTTGAAGAAGACCTGTGATAATACTGAAACCATAGAAAACAATGCTATGTTAAACCTTTCTAGCATCCTCCTTAGTATCTCTTGATATATGGAACAAGATCTTTACAGAAAGTTTTAACTGAATGCTATCTTCCATTCAATAGGTACTCTAAAGTCAAATATATGTCTGCATGAGGGAGATGGGTCTTCCATTGAACAAATTGAAAAGATAGGCTAGAGGACCACTTTCAGTGTATGTTTAGTGATTCCTCATGTCTCGCGACCTGTACACCTCCTTTTCTTTTGGGGGTGGGAGGAGGAACTGTTAGTAAATTCCCAACAATTTAATGAGCTGCATACAATTAACCTAATTTCATGGCATGTAAATCTCAGAGGGCTTAACCTGCCCAGGATATCATAAATTGTGAGTACTTTATTTCAAATCCCTTATGCTTTCAAATATATTTTGCTGCTTTACATACACTTCTTTGTAATTAAAATTTCTGCTATGAATTTGATTGCTTGCTGGCCTTTAATACAGTGCTTGGAAGAAGGGGTGTATTTTTTGTTTTTATTTTTTAATTTTATTTAAAGTAGGCAAGTTTCATGTATTTCATACATACAGACTTAGGAACATACTGATACTTCTCACCTTGCCCTCCCTCCTGCCCACGCTCCAACCATTCTTTATTCTCCCTCTCCTATTGCCATGCTTAATATTTACAAAGAGCTATTTTCAGTTTACTTTATACTCACAAGGTTAAACACAAAGCTAACGTAGCCTTTCTACTTGTGTCAGAAGTCAAGATAACGTAAGTTTTGGCTTCCTTTTGTTTCTCTATCCATAGCTTACCAGGCAACTGGAAGAAAACAAAAAAGAAAATTTCTCATTTATTCGATTAAGCCATAAAAATAGAGTGGATTAGAGAGAAAACAGGATAATGTGGAGATGGCATTTCATCATTGTGGTCTCTTCTTGTTACAGGAGGATGGATATGATCTCAATTCTTGTCTCACATCAAAGAATTTCCATGCAGACAGGGGCAGTCTGAGCAGAATGAGATTTTCATAGAGAAAACCCTTGCCACAGCAGTCAGAAGGGGGCAGCCAAATGGAGGAGTCGCCCCAGAAACAAGCCAATTCTGGGTCTTTTATACACAAAAGTGGCTACCTAGATTTACCCAATTAAGGGAGAAACAGAACAGCAGCTAACAACCAATGAGAGCACTAGAATACCACTCAAGAGGCTGGAATAACAACTAATCATAGTGAAATACAAAACCCATCAGAGGGCTGGAATTGTAATCCTATCTAGCCTATTCCCATGACAAAAAGGAAAAAAAACAAAAAAAAACCACCTAAAAGTTGTTTCTGGCAGCCTCTGAAATGAGACAAGCATTTCGTCCACTCTTTTTTTTTTTTTTCATTTATTAAACTTTTATTTAATGAATACAAATTTCCAAAGTACAGCTTATGGGTTACAATGGCTTCCCCCTCCCATAACCTCCCTCCCACCCACAACCCTCCCCTTTCTCGCTCCCTCTCCCCTTCCATTCACATCAAGATTCATTTTCAATTCTCTTTATATATAGAAGATCAGTTTAGTATATATTAGGTAAAGATTTCAACAGTTTGCCCCCATTTCGTCCACTCTTTAAAGGACTCTGCCCCTTTTTCTTATTCCTAGGGTGACCTAACTGCCTATTAGCTCATCTAACTCCTCACACTCTGTAAATTTTAGTTTAATTCCATTTAAAATAAAAATAGATGTTTGTTTTAATTATGTTTTCAAAAGGTTAAGGGGAAAAGGCCTGTTCCTTGCCATGAGCCAGGCTTCTCCCTGTCTTATCATTAACCACAATAAGAAAAAAACTGAACCAGGTTGCTGAATGTATGCAAGCAAAAACCTTGGTTCTTGCAGATTGAGTATTTTTAAATTTATTTGGATCTTCCAATCATTTACCTAATGGATGATCTCCTATTCACTTCTGATCAAGGTGGAAAGTCTGGTTTCTAATTTTTGCCAAGGATATACACATTCCTATTTTAATGAGGATTTCTTTATGGAGTTTTAGACACTCTAAGCACATACGATTAAGACCAACTATCACTTTTTCTTGGTGCCTACTTCAATCAAGAAATTGCTGTTGTCAGCAGAGACCAGTCCTCTAGCTTTTCATTAAGCTTGACCCAGCAGGAGACTCATTTTACTGACAGCTCTCACCCAAGAAAAGCGAAATGTAACTATTCTCTTGAACATGATCCTAATTACCTACACCGGTATCAATGGCCAGTTTGCCGTAAGTGGCAGACTACACTGCCAGGGCCCCTCGTTTAAATGCCTGTAGCCCTGCTAACCTTCTGTAGTGTGAATCAGAGGTGCTATAAATTAGAAATCATGGAAAATATCCATGTATTTGGAAAGAGTAAAGAAGTCCTCATACTCCCTCAAAGAAAGTTTTCACTTTTGTATACATTGCTTAATTTGAAAAATGTAAAATCTCATGAATTCCTTCATGTATGCCTTATTTTATGTGACTATTAGCTCTGTTTACCAAATACAAAATTCTACCACAGTAATTTACCTTATTTTTTTAAATGCTGCCACCTTCCAAGGTTGTGATACACTGGTTGTGCCTGAAACACTCACCCTTCTTCACATTGTCTTCTTCCTTCTCCCCTCCCCCCAACTAAATCACGGTTAAAGTAAAGGTGTACTAAGAGAGTAACACCAGAGGATCCCCCTATGTCCTTCCCAAGTGAGCTCAAAACAAATGTATAATATTGGAAAAAATCACCAAAAAGTTTTGATATCTTTTAAAAGTTACTTGAAAGCAATTCTAAGCCTTTAATAGTACTGGACTTGTGGAAATAATACAGAATGCAGAAATGAGACTTCTTTTTGAATTTTCCTTCTGCTACTTAGTAGCTATTTGACCTTGGATTTCAGATACATCACTCTCCTTCAGTTTGGTGAGTCCTTGTCACCTGCTTAGTACTTTCACATATCCTGTCACGTGTATCCTCTCACTAGCCCTTTGAGTAGATCCTGTCGTTTCCCCTACTCATAGATGAACAGACCTCCTTAGGGGAGAGAACTGTCCTCACTCTTGCTGCTCAGACTTGAAACTTGGGATGAAAGCCCAGGCCCACTGACTCCAAGATGCACCCTGACTCACACGTTAGACAAGAGGCTCGCCTCTAGGGATAGTTCATTCGTTAATTTATGATTCAATGATATACAACTTATATTTAAAATTACTAAAAAGGGACAGTAATGAAGAAATTTTAAGGCAAATAACCAACATAATTTATATTTAAATCCAACCATTCAATCATTATAAATGCCTTTGTTTTTTTTAAACTTTTATTTAATAAATATTAATTTCTAAAGTTCAACTTTTGGAATTTAGCGGCTTTTCCCCCCATAACCTCCCTCCCACCTACAACCATCCCATCTCCCACTCCCTCTTCCATCCCATTGTTCATCAAGATTCATTTTCAGTTATCTTTATATACAGAAGATCAACTTGGTATATACTAAGATTTCAACAGTTTGTACCCACACAGATACACAAAGATCCTATATGGGGAGCAAGTGTACAGTGACTCCTGTTGTTGATTTAACAGTTGACACTCTTATTTATGACGTCAGTAATCACCCAAGGCTCTTGTCATGAGCTGCCAAAGCTATGGAAGCCTCTTGAACCTCATATCAGTTGACTAAAGAAACTTTAGCTAAAAGAAATTATTTAAATAAACTTTGGTTTGCTGCATGTTGTATATGGAAGTGTAATCTCTTACCATTCCTTCAAATCTCTAAGATTTTCTGAAATTCAGAATGAAATTTATACCCAAAAAGTACATTTTTACCACATCAGTCTCAAAACCAAGGCAAAAGTATTCAAAATAATGTTTAAAGGCTTTTAACTTATAGGGAGAGAGGACAGTAACTAATTTAGAGAACTTAAAATGTAGGTAAATAGTCTCTAAATGTGCAACCAATGAGTGACCACACTCCCTTCCCCTATTAGAAAGTGTTTCTATTTAGTACATTTCAAAGTAATTGAGGGCATAACATAAATGCATAACTATGAAACATGACTCATGGATCCTGGAGCCACACTGCTACTGTTGAAATCCTGGTTTGCTACTTCATAGCTGTGTGACCATACGCATGTTTATTAGTCTGACTGTAATATAGAGACATCGTGAGGATTAAATAATACTTATAAAGCACTTACAAAGTGCTCACACACTGTAGCATCATGTATGAGTGTTAGTGGTCATTATTTTGTACAGTGGAATTAAGAAAAGAAGAAGGGAGATTTTCACTTTTCACTATTTTTTTATTTACCATTTTTTTATTATTTTGTTGCCTATTATTTTTTCCAACTTTATATTTATTTGTTTTGTAGATGGCATTTTAAATTTACACTGTAGTTAAAGACTTAAACTCCAGTAATCCAAAGTTTAACAAATAAAAACTAAAAAGGCCATAACTCACCAAGAAAATTGGTTAGGCTATAAAAAACAATCAAATGAAAAGATGTTCAACTTAATTCACATAGAGTAAATTTTAAAATAGTAACAAAATCAGAAACTTTAAAATAAAATAATCAGTTTCAAATTATGCAACTCTTATTTTGTGAATGTATTTCAGTTTTCACGTTGCCCTTACTCACTCTTCTGTTCAGATTCCAAACTGTGAGCGTTTTTTAGCCTGATTTTAACCACCCAGGTTTACTGAAAGATACTGTGATTTTTCCGGTGAACCACAATTTCCCTAGAAAGAATTTTACTCCCTTTTTTTTTTTTTTTTGATATCCCATTCTTCTATTTATTTAAATTTGTAATTACCTATTTGCAAGATAGAAAGACAGACACATATACACACACAGAGAAAGAGAGAGAGAGAGAGAGAGAGAGAGAGATCCTATGTCCACTGATTCACATTCCAAATGTGCGCAACCTCTGGGGCTGGACCAAGACAAAGCCAGGAGTGCAAAACTCAATCTGACCCTCCTATGTGAGTGGCAGGGACCCAAGTTCTTGAGCCATTATCTGCTGCCTCCCAGTGTAGCATTAGCAGAAAGCTGGATCAGAAGCAGACAGATCTCAAGCCAGGCACTCCAGTATGGGACGTGGGGCTATTAACTGCAGCATCAAATGTCTGTCCCTGATTTTTACAGCTTTATAGCATCACATCAACTGTCCTCAAACTCTGGACAAATATATCCACCTAAAAAGTAAGCAGAATATGAACTAGCTGCTTCATTGCACCTTTGGATGGTTCTTCCAATTGTTATACAATGAAGATCATATTTAATGTTTTCTCTGTAATGATTCCCATTGAGATAAAATTTTCTTATATTAATGTATAATTTAATATATTTTTGCAAATGTATATATCCTTATGACTGTCTTAGTCCTTATAACTATACCATCTTAGTAGATATACCGAAAAAACAAAAACAAAACCAGGTGCTTAGAAACAACAGAAATTTCTGCCATAGTCTTAGAGACTGGGAAGTCCAAGATAAGCCCACAGCAGATTCAGTGTTTGATAAGGAACTTATCGTTGGTCGTAGATAGCTCTTTCTCTGTGTAACCTTACCAGACAATAGGACACCAGGGAGCTTGAGGCACCTTTAATAAGTGCACGAATCCTATTCATTAGGGTTTCAAACTTATAACCTAATTACTTCCCAAACACCCCACTTAAAAAACTGTCAACTTGTGAATAGGGAGGTGGAGGAGAGAGACAAAAGTATTCAGTGTGGAGAAGTAACCCCAGTCAAGACAATTTGGGCTATTATGTATAGTACGGCTAAAATAAACATTCTTTTTTTTTTTTTTTTTTGACAGGCAGAGTTAGTGAGAGAGAGAGAGAGAGAGAGAAAGGTCTTCCTTTTTCCATTGCTTCACCCCCTAAATGCCCGCTATGGCTGGCACGCTGCGCCGATCCAAAGCCAGGAACCAGATGCTTCCTCCTGGTCTCCCATGCAGGTACAGGGCCCAAGCACTTGGGCCATCCTCCACTGCCTTCCTGGGCCATAGCAGAGAGCTGGACTGGAAGAGGAGCAGCCGGGACAGAATCCGGCGCCCCAAGTGGGACTAGAACCCAGGGTGCCAGCGCCGTAGGCAGAGGATTAGCCAAGTGAGCCATGGCACCGACCTAAAATAAACATTCTTATACAAGTATTTTTGTAAGCATATGTTTTCATTCTCTTTGCTACAAACGTAGGAGTGGAACTGCTAATTGTGGGGCAGATATTTGTTCACGAGAACCTGCCAAAGTTGTCCTCTTGTTTGCAACTCTCATCAGCAGTATTATGAATTTTACTTCTTTCACATCTTTGACTAAATCAAGTGTTGTCATTTTGTTGAATTTTAATCATTCTAAGAGGTATAAAATGATATCTAATTCTGGTTATAACTAGCATTTCCATGTAACAATGACACTAAATCCCTTCAGGGCTTATGGTGTAGCACAGTGGATTAAGCTGACATTTGTGATGTTAGCATCCTGTATGAGTGCTGGCTCAAATCCTGGTTGATTCCACTTCACATACACCTCCCTGCTAATGTGTCTGGGAAAGCGACAGA
The DNA here is from genome assembly GCF_033115175.1 of Lepus europaeus. Classification (NCBI taxonomy): domain Eukaryota; kingdom Metazoa; phylum Chordata; class Mammalia; order Lagomorpha; family Leporidae; genus Lepus; species Lepus europaeus. The sequence goes on from NC_084828.1 coordinate 60,579,958, forward strand.
AGATTGCCCAAGTACTTGAGCCCCTGTGACCCTTGTGGGATGCAATTCCAGGCTCCTGGCCCAACCAAAGTCATTGTGGCCATTTGGGGCGTGAACCAGACTGGAAAATCAATCTCTCTCTCTCTCTCTCTCTCTCTCTCTCAAGTAAATAAATACATCTTTTTTTTAAAAGCCCTTTAACTTATTAGCAATCATATATCTCCCTTTATAAAGTGGATATTCAAGCTGTTTAAGGTTGTTTATTGATGAGCAGAAGTTTTCTGTTTTTATGAACAACTTTTCAGTTGTTTTGTTGTGTTTAGTGCTTTTTGTGGCCACTGTATGAAATCTTTGCTTATTCCAAAGCAACGAAAATGTTTTACTAGAAGCTTTGTAAGCTTTAACTTTTACATTTAAGGTTATGATCTATATAAAATTTTGTGTGTAATGTGAGATAATGGTAACTTTTGTTTCTTTGTTCAGTTTTTATTTTACTGTATATTTATAAATCATGCTAGCATTATTTATTAAAAGGACTTTCAGTATTGGCATATTTTTCAGTAATTAATTTACCATAGTACTAGAGTCCTTTAATTTTGATTTTTCTAGTTTAAGACAACCAGAAAAATTTTGCATTTCCAAATACACTTTTAAAACTTGCCAGAATCTATTCCTTCCCTTCGAGTTTTATGAGATTAGTGTTGCTTTGAATCTATAGATAAATTTAGGTAGATTTGACAACTTAATAATATCTGTTCTTCCAATCCATGATCATATCTCTCTCCATTTACTTAGACTTTTTTTCAATATTTTCTTAGCAAATCCATAATTTTTAAACAGACAGTTGACAGTTTTATAGAATCTTTTGTATTTTATGTATTTTGAAGCTGGTATAAATATAACATTTTGTGATTTTCCAAATTTTTATAATATCATTTTTAAATTACTTTGCTATTCCTTTTTGGTGTTTTCTATATTTGTTAATATTTCTATGTAAAGAATCACTTCATCTGTAAATGTAATTTTACTTTTTCCCTTCCATTCAATGTGTCTTTAGACAGTAGAATAATGTGGGCATTATAAAATGGGTTGAAAAAATGATCCTGAATCCATCTTTTTCTGAACTTTTTACTTCCTTCCATTTTGAATAGATCTCAATGATGAAATGATCTAGATCTGGTGTTCTTTGTGAAAATGTGCTTTAAAACAAAAATTATAACTTCAGTTTCCTTGGTAGGTATAAGGTTACTTTTTCATGAATAAATGTAAGTTCTTGTAATGGTTTCTACATTTCATTTTTTATTGACATTTCTACAAAAAGAAAAAGTTGCCCAGAGGATTCCCTATTCCTTTTATATCTGTGGCACCTGTTAGGATAATGCTTTGTTTCCTAATATTATTCATTTATCTTGCTTAGTCTTATTGCATTGTTATCAATTTTTTTTAACTTTTATTTAATGAATATAAATTTCCAGTGTACAGCTCATGGATTACAATGGCTTCTCCCTCCCATAGCTTCCCTCCCACCCGCAACCCTTCCCTCTCCCGCTCCCTCTTCCCTTCCATTCACATCAAGATTCATTTTCAATTCTCTTTATATACAGAAGATCAGTTTAGTATATATTAAGTAAAGATTTCAACAGTTTGCCCTCACATAGCAACACCAAGTGAAAATCCTACAGATTCCTTTATAATAGAATTAGTTTCCTACCTTGAAGAGAATAGAGAAATGAAAGAACAAGTTGGGCTTAGAATAGAGAAATGAGGGAGCAAGTCCTAGATCGCTTGCTGACAATAGCAATATCACATGAATACTTAGCAAACCGTTTCAACCATTAGATAACAACTTAAGAAAACATTTACCAGAAGGTCCAATGCCTTCTATAAATTTTAAGAATCATGTATTTGAAAACACCTCTTAAATATCTAACATGGTGTAGTTTGTTTAGCCAGTAAACTTAAGCACAACCATCTAAAACGTTTAAAACATATGATACACAGATTCAGGTCACACAAATTAAAATGTATCTTTGATTGATTTTAGCAGCTTAAATTTATGGACAATCTTATCTATAAGCCATTTAAAATACAACTCTTAATAAAATTTCCCCATGTGGACATACAATATGTACACACATATAACATAGTATAATAGACCAATATAGCAATTTTAATAATGGCTTTTAAAATCTTTAACTCTTTTTGTAGATTGCCAATTGATTTGAATTGCTTTTTGTTTTTAGTAACCTCAGTTAACCATACTTTCTCTCAGTTGGTACTGTTAATACATTATTGGCTTCATCTGTTTACAGAGCCATCCCAAAGTACTGAATACAATAAAAGTGGCTGGAAAAAGTCCATAGGAACCTATAGGAGGACAGCTAAACACAGAACCAACAATGCTTTAGTTTTATGAGCAGCACATCATATATAACTATCGATGACAAAATATCAATTTTTATAATATATTCAAATAACTAACTTTTTGCTTTTTTAATCCTATTACTTTCTTTTTATTTTTGCTCATACCATTACTACTTTCTTTGTTATTTAGATTATAACTTGCTCTTCTTTATCTTAATTTCTTGAAGTAAAGAATCAGACCACTGATATTAGTCTTTTTCTTTTATAACACATCTTTAAACAATAGATTTCATTCTCAGAACTGTCAATGTGTTATGTTCTTATTCATTAAATTAAAAATATTTTTAATTGCTCTGTGTTTTCTTCCATGAAGTCATATAACTAGAACTATCTTAAATTCTGAATATTTATAATTTAATTATCTTTTGTTAGCATAACCTACTCCATAGATTTTAACCTTTGGAAGTGCACTGATATTTGTTTTTGGGACCAACGTGATATTTTACCTGATGAATACTCCATGGACACCTAAAAAAGAGATTTACTTGTAGATTGATGGAAACAGAGTTCTATCACTATCATTTAGGTTATGGTGGATAATAGTTTGCAAAACTTTGTTTTGTGACTGTCAAACAAATGGTTAAGAATGTTATACTACTACAGTTTTAATGGTCTGTGATTACTTTAAAATGGATTGTATACTTGTGAAATGGTCATTTTGCCAGTCAATTATTGTCTTTAACCATTGTCTATATTCCCACTAAACTGGAGTCTTTTTGCTTTTTACTTGCTAAGCTTCTTACTTGGTGAATTAGTAAGCTTTTTACTGTAATATAATTTTAAAATATGATTTCTTAAAAACTAAAAAAAGAAGGGAGAGAAGGAAAAAGAATATGGGAAGAAAGGGGAGAGAGGGAGAGTGGAAAGGAATATCATTGTGTTCTTAGAATTGTATCTACAAATTACATTATTACATTGAATCTGTTAAAAACTAATTAAAAATTAAAATAAAAAATTTTTAAAAATAGTTTGATAAAATCTTTTTATTCCTACAGATTTTTTTTTCAGATTACATGAAACCACCTTGTATATGAGAAGGTTACAAGCGTGTACCTCAATTCCCATTGTGTATTTTCTGTATCAATGTATATCTATTGAGATTTTTTTAAATGTAATCTTTTTTTCCACTGGCAATTTTTATGTATATTTTTACTGACATGTTTCTAGGTTGATTTATTTTAAGTACTTTTAAAATTTTATTTTTTTTTAATGTATACAAGTTTCATGTATTTTATATATAGAAATTTAGGAACAAAGAAGTACTTCCCACCCTCCCTCCCTCTCGGCCACTCTCCAACCCTTCTTCCTTCTCTCTCTCCTATCCCCACTCTTAATTTTTAGAAAGGTCTATTTTAAGTTTACTTTATACTCATAAGGTTAACTCTACATTAAGGGAAGAGTTCAGCAAATAATATGAAGGAAAGAAACACTGTTCCTTAATAGTAGAGATAAGGACTGTAAACAAAGTATTAAGCATTTTATTTTTTTAAAGGTTTCTTTTTATTTATTTGAAAGACAGAGTTACAGAGAGAGGTAGACAGAGAGAGAGGTCTTCTGTCCACTGGTTCACTCCCCAAATGGCTGCACTGGCTGGAGCTGAGCTGACCCGAAGCCAGAAGCCAGTATCTTCTTCTGGGTCTCCCATGTGTATACAGGAGCCCAAGTACTTGGACCATCCCCTGCTGCTTTCCAAGACACATTATCAGGGAGCTGGATTGGAAGTGGAGCAGCTGGGACTCAAACCAGCACTCATGGGTTGTTAGCGTTACAGGCCGTGAGTTTAACCTTCTGGGCCACAGTGCTGGCCCCAGTATTTAGAACTTTAGAGATATCCCACCATCTCTAGCTTTGTTTCTTTTAAAGAGATGTCATTGGATGTTGTTTTTCATGACTATGTGAAAATTCAAAAATTTTTAGCAATATTTATTCAAATATTTTGTTTTCTCTATTCCTGAGATCCCCTAATATATTTATTATGTTGCAACCATTGCCTACTAATTCAATTGCTGTAGATATGGTTGTATTAACTGATTTTTTTTTTTTCACATAAATGTGGATCACCTTGTTCTACTTCTTTGTGTTTAGTAATTTTTGTTTGGAGGCTAGAAATTTTGATGCTACATTGGTGTGTCTGAGTTTTGACAACCAGCTAAATTACTTACTGGTCAGCTTAATCCTTTTGAAGCTTGGTTTAAAATTTGATTAGATTGGGTATAGCTAACTTGGTGCTCAGAGAGGGAAACTAGAGAATTCATGTAGATTTTTTATATGCTGTCTTTGCATAACTCCACCAATCTCCTTCAATTCCCACTACTTCCTTCTAGGCAAGGACTACTCTCTGCCTCCTCAACTCAGTGAAAACCCTGTGCTTGCTATGGGTCCCCATGTTTGGCACCACAGTCCAACAAGAGCTAGCATAGTTCTAGTTCAGTCTGAAGATGACTTCCTACTTCATGGGTCAAGGGAGATGGAAATAATAAAAAAATCCAATCCACATCATAATAGCTCATTTATTATTTTACTTAATGTTATTTAATAGAATTTGCCTATAGAATGTTGGCTTTTTAAATTTGTCACTCTTTAGGGGCTCCAAACAAGTTGGAACTCTAACTAATGGGAGGAAGAATAGTTAATGAAGTGAATTTGAAAAAAAAAAATTAGGAGGAGACAGAGAATAGAAGGGACAGCAAAAGGAGAAGTAGAGAGAAGAGGAAACAATACATGGAATTGATACACTCTGGGAAATAGAGTTGTCATTTTTTCTGATTTCTGGTTGAGCTCCCAAACAAGGAATTTAACTGTGTAATTAAGAACACTTTGTTTTGATTCTTGAAGGATAGAAACTAGGCAAATGTCATCATAGCTGCCACTAAAGCATTAGCTTTCACATTTCAGTCGGCTGCACAATCACCAGAAGGCCTTATGTTACATAGATTGCAAGGCCCTGACCCAGAGTCTCTGTGTCTGTAATTCTGCTCTCTGTCCTGAGGATTTGCATTTCTATCAAGTTTTCAGGGGGCTTTTACTGCTGGTCTGGGGACCATAACTTGAGAACTATCATCATGTTAGGGCTGTCCTAGGTTCTACGTCCAATCTTCTGTCATAAAATTGAGTCTGTTTACAGTCTTCCTTTTGATGTATTCAATAAAACAGAATCTGTAAACATAGACATATGGTATTGGCTCAACTGGGATACATAATAGGGAATGCTGAAAGGGAACCGGTCTTAGTGAAACAGATCTGAAATTTCTGTTGAATATGTTTGCCAGAATGTAATGTTGATAGTCAAATGATACTAGTTACTTCCCAGAAAGTGGAGAGAAAAATAACTCAGCTAGAAGTCATGATGCAACAAAGTATGTATAGTCAGTTTTCACATTTTTTTCCTTCTAACATATATTTAATGCAACCTCCCAAGGAAGCTGGTTTTACTGGAATGTGTTCTTTTGTCAGTCAAGAATTGCAGATGTGGAATTATTCACCCTAGTAATCTGTCTGTAAAACATGTTCTTCTCAAAGAAACGTTAATATGAACATAAGTGCATGTGTGTCAGTGTGATGTTTATTTATCTCGTAGGACTGCATCAAAACATGTAAACAAGGACCTTGGCAATATGGAGGAAAACAAAAAATTAGAAGAAAACAATCACAAAACGGAAGCCTAAGAGAGAAACTGTTCTAGTTGTCCAGGTAAGTAGAGTGCTTGAGGCTTATGGAGGTAATTCCCAGAGACCTGTGAACATCCTTGGAGATGACAGGGAAAGTCTTACACTAAAACACTTCCTAATTACAGCTGTCTAAACAGGAAGAGATGATTCAGAAGGAAGCGTCAGTGTTGTAAAAAGCATTCGCACAATTTCACCAAGCATCCTCTTCCAAATATCAGTATTCCCTGAATAATAAAAATAAATTTTATGATTTTAAAACCCAATTAGCATTTGTTTTCTAATGCCAGAGTTTTATTGAGTACAAAGAGACTTTATTTTATGAATCTGTATTTGAGTTCCATAACAACAGTATTCTTATTGTTTTAAAATAATTATGAGACTAATTTAAAAATCTAAAAATTTAAATCTAAGATTTTAATATGTGTGGGTATATTTATACATCCCCAAATCATTTTAATGAAAAGATTAACAAATTGTTGTGCATGTAGGTGCACACACACATTCACAGATAATATGTGTATGCATGTGTACATATACGTATGTGTGTTATGTATACATTAATGTTACATTGATTATGTATATTTATATACAAGAATTGTGTGGGTGGGGATTTTTAATACAAGCTGAAAAAAGAAAATATTTGTAAGGTATTTCTCTTGGAGTTTGAGCTGTTTCTGTTTATTGCTGCTCCCCTTGATCTAAACAGAGGAGCAGTTTGGACAAATTTTTTAGTGTCCTTGAGAATAACTGTTATTGTACCTTACCGATGTGATGCAAAGGGCCCCAACAACTGCAATAAACCTTGGATTCATTATAAATAAACTATAAATTATAATTTGATTCCCTGGAAAGTATAGGAACCATGGGAAATAATATTTGTAGGAATGCACAAAATATAATTGAAATTAAGACTTATTTTTTTAAGATTTTATTTATTTATTTGAGAGGTAGCATTTCAGACAAAAGGATAGAGAGAAACGTCTTCCATCTGCTGGTTGACTCCCCAAACAATGGAAATGGCTGAAGCTGAGCCTATCAAAAGCCAGGAACTAGGTGCTTCTTCCAGGTCTCCCATGTAAGTGCAGGGACTCAAGCACTTGGGCCATCTTCTACTGCTTTCCCAGGCCATAAGCAGAGAGCTGGATTTGAAGAGGAGCATCCAGGACACTAACCAGGCCCATACGGTATGCTTGCACCACAAGCAGAGGCATAGCCTACTATGCCACAGCGCCTGCCCCAAGACCTATTTTTAAACTCTGAAAACCAAAATCTCAAGTTGAGTGAGAAAAGTCAAAGTAGAATTCCTTCTGCTGATGTGCTGTCCAGGGGAGGCCAAATATGCAGTAGGCCCATATGATTCTTTTTCCAGTTCTCTAGGGTTTTTTCCTAGTCCTTTGCAACACAGATTTTAGTGTCTGTTTTCTTCAAAGCTAGATACAGTAAATTCTTAAATAAAACTAGAACTTAAAGATAAATAACATAAACTAGATTATGATTTCAAAAGATGAATGTATTTTTTAACAAAGAGATGTGAATGAAATATTTTCACGAAAAAACTTATAATCTTAGTATGAATTAAGCATTTCAAAAAACCCTATCAACAATTCCAAAATATTATTTATAGAAAGGATGCAACAATGGCTAATATTAAAGATGGGCTCAGGAACATGGAGTTAAAACTCTTTGTATAAAATAATGCCTGTACCTTTTAGTACAAAGTATCCATTGAGAGTGGAAAATGATTGCTATGGTAACTTATCTAAATTATGTTTCTTTCATCATTTCAGAGAAAAAACATATAGACCAATTGAAGCATGAACGTGGATTGTATTTATGACATAAACAAAGACATTGACAGCAATTCATGGTTCAAGTGTTAAGCAGTTCATTCTACCAAGCTGTCACAGGATTTTAGAGAATTATCTCAAGTAAAACAGTGAAATAAAATTACAAACAATAACAAGTTTTGGCAGCCATGATAATAGGTCATATGTTGTGTTTGGTTTGAATTTTTTTTCTGTAAATGTCTGCACTGAGGATTTCTTTTTGGTTTGCCTTTTATGTAAATTTTTTACGTAGCTATTTTTATACACTGTAAGCTTTGTTCTGGGAGTTGCTGTTAATCGGATGTATAATGTAATGTTTTTATTTCAATTGTTTATATGGATAATCTGAGCAGGTACATTTCTGATTCTGATTGCTATCAACAATGCCCCACAATCTTTCACAAGCACCTAAAACCCAAAGGTGGCGGCTTGTGAAGATTGGGTACATGCATATTGCCCTATTCAAAAAACTGTGTTTTTGTTTTTGTTTTTGTTTTTAATCACGAAGAAGCCAGAGAGTCAGATTGAGAAACAACAGAGCAGTTGATTTTTTGTATGTGCCACCAGCTGATTCTCACAGGAAATCACAGACACATATGGACACACATACATGATAAAGGAACTCCCAAACTGATGGTTTTGCCTGTTCTGAATTCTGTAGCACAGGATTTGGGCAGCATTTACTTTTTTTTTTTTTTTTTTATTTGACAGGTAGAGATACAGATAGTGAGAGAGACAGAGAGAAAGGTCTTCCTTTTTGCCATTGGTTTACCCTCCAATGGCCGCTGCGGCCGGCACATCACGCTGATCCGAAGCCAGGAGCCACGTGCTTCTTCCTGGTCTCCCATGCGGGTACAGGGGCCCAAGCACTTGGGCCATCCTCCACTACCTTCCCAGGCCACAGCAGAGAGCTGGACTGGAAGAAGAGCAACTGGGACTAGAACCCAGCACCCATATGGGATGCCGGCGCCGCAGGCGGAGGATTAACCAAGTGAGCCTTGGTGCCGGCCCCGGGTAGCATTTACTTTTAGAGACACCTGCTAATAAATTATCTTCTGTCAAAAGAAGAAACAACCCAATGTGTGAGAGACAGTTTGGAAAGATCAAGGATAACATTTCCATTTTCATAAACCACAATGTAAATCACTGTAATTAACAATTGGTGTTAAATCCTTTGGATTATCCACTGCCTTAAAATTATACCTATTTCCTTTAGAAAAAGAGAGATATCAGTCAGAATTGGAGATTTTTAACAGTGGTCATTATCAAAGCTATGTTATTTTCCACAGAATATAGAATATATATTTTTTTCGTGTGTGTTTTTGTTAACTACGCTACAGATATTGAATGCACCTTGAGATAATTTAGTGTTTTTAACTGGTACATAATTTATCAAGCAGTACATAAAAGTGTAATAATAAAATGTCTATGTATCTTTAGTTACATTCAAATTTGTAACTTTATAAACATGTTTTATGCTTGAGGAACTTTTTAGGGTGGTAGTATAAATGGAACTTTTTGAAGTAGGCTGGATATGGGCCAATAGATACTTGTGACTAGACTTTTAAACTTTGCTCTTTCAAGCAGAAGCCTGGTTTCTGGGAGAACATTGCATAGCCATTTTTGTCCCAGGACTTACCTTAAAGAAAATAAATATCAGATTTCCAGGTATAGAACTATGTTATTTGAGAGAAAAAGGAAAACTGGTGTTTGTTTTCTATACTCATGGAATAAAAATTTATGAAGGCAATGGAAAACTAATTAATAATGAAAATCAAATGGAGATTAGGGATAATATTTTGCCACTTCTGCATTATTTAGAAACACATGTTACTGTACATTTGTAAGCCGTTTATTGTCTGGGCAATAGTGACTCAGTTTAATACAAGCTTCCTGTAGTGCATTGGTATGGATTAAACACATAAAAATATTCTATTAGACTCACTGTATAAAATATTATGGGAACAAAAGAAAATATGTTATTTTTGCCTCTAAACTTTGATTTGTTGAAGTTTTATTTGGCAAGAAAAAATTGAATCTTGGTCAATATTTAAACCAAAGTGAAAGGGAAAAAACCAAAGTTATTTGTTTTGCATGGCTAAGCCATTCTGTTATCTCTGTAAATACTGTGATTTTTTTTCTTTTCTTTTTAGAATTTTGTTAAAGAAATTCTAAAATTCTTAAGCACCTGCTTTCCACAATAAAGTATAAACACTAAAATGAAATTCCTTCCATATAAATTTATTTTCTTTTTTCTTTTGGTGTGGGAGATCAAAGGTTTAAAGTCTTACTCTTAAGATATATTTGCAGAAAGAAGCAACGTAACAATAGAAAGAGATATATTACAATTATGTCTTGGCTTCCACTTGCAATGGTTAACAAAGTCCAAAAACAGCTTTCAGAACCTAGAGAGCAGAACGTAGGAAACTCAGAGCTCTGGACCAAAAGCAGAAAGCTTGCCAGGGAAAAGAGATATGACGTTATTATCCTTGGGTGAAGAAGAGAGCTCACTTGTTCAACAGCGACACTTCTGAGAAGGAAGATAATTCAGTCTTCAACGTCTGGGGTTTTCTCTCTCAAATTTAACTCTTTGGCAACAGGAGACATGTGTTGCCAGTTCAAGGTTCATTCCCTATATGTAATTATAGGAATTGTATGTGGAAATGGATTAACATACCCGTCTATGCCTAAAAGATAATAAAACTGAAATATGTCTTCACAAATCTCTCATGGCTATCTGCTTCTTGTCTAAATTGGGATGTTTGTGAATAGGAAGCCATGTGTTCATTGTGACTCTGTATCTCTGGAGAGGAAATTCAAGAAAAATCAAATTTTCCCTGACTTCCTGCTGTGCATCGTGGGCTACCTCAGCTAGCCCTCAAGTTTAACCAGTGCTTGGTTCTATCTTGTGTCTGCCTTCAGTGATAGGATCATACTTACAGTGGAAATCCCATGTAACTGCTCCAGGAGATTAATGGAGAGGATGCTTCATACTTTTTTACTTTTGCTAATAACACACCATCCAGGCTACCACTTAGAATTACCTAACCGTGAGCTTTATTGAAAATGTATTCCCTTCAAAACAGGGTAAAGCCAACTATGTACATCAAATAAATGATGTACAAATATCCGTTTTTTCATAATTTAATAGCTGAAAACCTGAAGTTCCATAGCTCCAAAGAGCACATAACTTTGAAGCAGTTGAATGTCAAACTAGATCTGATTCCCCGCTCCATTCCTCTATAGTTCCCAAAGTTCTTCTAAAGGAATTTTCCTTTCCATAATTCATAAAATCAGAAAATATTGATATATATACTGATTATCAAGATGTGTAAGTCATATGATAAACCAATATTGCATAATTTTTCAGCTATGGAGGGACTAAATCTATTAGAGCTTTGATTCAGAATACACACACACACATACACACACATCACATCACATTTTTAAGCACACATAAATTATTGGCATATTAAATACCTTTTGTGAGACAAACACTATGTTGATGTATTATTTTCACAGTCCACAAGTTCAACAACTTTATCTCAATATCCTGATAGAGAAAGTTGTATCCTCATTTTACAGATGAAGACAATGAAAATAACTGTCCATTGTCACAGTTACAGTGAATACATGAGCCAGGACTCATGCTGAAGATTCTAAAATCCAAACTCTATTCACCAGATTGTCTGTCATCTGTGTTATGTATATATGCTTCTATCTGTGCTTGGGGAGACTACCAAAAAATAGAGCAACATTGAATACCCTACATGTTCCTCTAGAAACTAGTGGCATTCATATTCAGGGTAATATAAGAAATAAGAGACATATGAACAATAAATTATTTATAAATGTTAATTGCTTTTTTATCCTATGTCTAAAGAATCAAATACAATTAACTTTACTATATTAAAATATCACTGCTGTACTGCACTATGCTTTCACAATAGAAAATACTTAAACAAGGAATGTGTATTTCCAATCTAAGCTTCTTAATAAATATTTGTGGAGTGTGTACAGGAGGGAGGACAGAGTGTGAAGTATCCCTATGCTCCTAAATCTGTATATATGAAATACATAAAATTTTTCACCTTACATAAATTTTTAAAATGTCTGAAAAATTCAATCAAAAACCAAAAATCACATTGAGGAAACATGAAGCCAGAAGACTGAAGCTAATTTTTTTCTCAGTATGCTGTTTTTACCTGTTCATCATTCTCTTTCTTTCTTTCTTTCTTTCTTTTTTTTTTTTTTTTGACAGGCAGAGTGGACAGTGAGAGAGAGACAGAAAGGTCTTCCTTTTTGCCGTTGGTTCACCCTCCAATGGCCGCCGCGGTAGGCGCACTGCAGCCGGCGCACCACGCTGATCCGATGGCAGGAGCCAGGTGCTTCTCCTGGTCTCCCATGGGGTGCAGAGCCCAAGCACTTGGGCCATCCTCCACTGCACTCCCTGGCCACAGCAGAGAGCTGGCCTGGAAGAGGGGCAACCGGGACAGGATTGGTGCCCCAACTGGGACTAGAACCCGTTGTGCCGGCGCCACAAGGCGGAGGATTAGCCTATTGAGCCGCGGCGCCGGCCCATCATTCTCTTTCTATCCAATTTATTTTCCCCAAAATTCTGCCTCTCTCGTTTTCCCTTATGAATGCTTTTCACGTGAAGAAATATCCAATGGAAAATGAATATAAATGTGACTCCAAAGGCTGAGCTCCCTGTCAAGTTTTTTGTCCTGACCTTTTTATTAGCTATCTGTGGGAAACATTTTAGATTATAATGGCCAAGCAGCAGAATGACAGAAAAGATATTCAATTATGTATACACATGCACATGCCCATCAACATATATATATATATATATATATATATAGACATATACATATATATATACAAAGTAGGATATTTTAGCTTATTTTTCTCAACTGGAGGACTTAAGTTTGCTTATCAGAAACGAAGTTGCTTGGGGAAGGGGGAGACAGCATTGAGCAGTACAGTTAAGATGCCACTTTGGATCCTGCATCCCATTTCAGATTTCTTCACTTCAATTTCTGACTATCCCTTCCCATTCCACCTTACTGCTAATGTGCACCCTGGGAGAGAGCAGGAGATGGCTCAAGTACTCAGGTCCCTGCCACCCATGTGGGAAATCTGGGTTGAGTTCCAGGCTTCTGGCTTCAGTCTGGCCCAGCCCAAGATGTTGCAGGCATTTGGGGAGCAAAGCAGCAGATGAAAGATCTAGAACTTGATCTCTCTCTCATCCGTATGTCTCTATCTCTGTCTCCATCTGTGTCTCTGTGTGTGTGTGACTGGCTTTCAAATAAATTACAAAAATATAACTTGCTTTTAAAAGTGAATTGTTTGAAGAGATACACAGCATCTATCAAAGAGGAAACAGTAATGGGGTGGACATATATGTGACACTTTGATGGGAATCATTCATAATCTCACAGGTTCAGAGCACATGAAAACAAACAATTACAATGAAATTGACATGTATGTGCTGTTATATAAAGTCTATGTGACCAAAAAACTGATGTGGGCCACATATTGTAGAAGCTGAATACTAGTTATAAATTATTTGAGTAAAACTTTGCATTATCAGAGGGCAGAGGCTATGTTTTCCAGAAAGTAAAGCACTAGATACAAGTGTGGTTTTGGAAACTGTCAATGACTCAATTTGGACAATATGGAAGCTAAGTAATCCAAATGAAAACTCAACTTTTTTATAGATATTTTCCTTATGATCTCACTATCTCAGGTAGACCAGCGTAAATTGAACTTGAGTATCAGTTTAAATTGATGGCTTGATTCTCACATTAAGATGCTCACTCCCACAGAAATAGCAGTTGGAACTTGAACAACCCTGTGTAATTCTTTGAAATCTCTTAGGTAAGGAAACCACATGATTTGTTAAGTATGGCGCTATTGCTTGGAAAATGATACACAGCACTTTCTGTAACATAGCTTGTTAAGTTAATGGAGTATTTCAGTTAAAATAATTGAGTTTAAACATTTGATTTTTTTTTCTTTTTGGATGCTAAACTGTCACTGAAATCCAGTAGACTATAAAATTTTATATTTCTACATTGGTGGTAATTAAAAACTAAATTCATTTTTTTCAACTTGGTTAGAATCATCTACTAAATGCTTTATAATAGTCTCTTATAGAAAGATAAATATTTAAAACCTATTTTTGAATCAAATTCCAACAGCAAAGGCTAGTATTTCAAAATTTTGTAGGTCTATTTACAGTGGTGATTTTCTTACAATTTTTATTAGAAAGCTTAGCTTTTCAAATCTAATAGTTTCATATAAGCTATTTAATAAGTGATTAGTTCTTCACAGCAGCAATGATATCACATAAATAATAGATTGAAATTTCTCTATATTTCTAACTGGCAAATCTGTTTTCAGAGAAATGTGATTATAAATTTGCCTGAGTGGTTTTGTTACTATTTGTTTGTGCTTAATTTTTCTTGCATGTAATAAATAATACTGTTAAAATATCAGAGTTATCACAGTTATCACAACAATGCTCATGACATTTTTGATTGACACTAGAAGTCCTTTATTTTATTTTGTAAAATTGATTGTCAAGCAATGAGAATATTTTACACAATAATACAGAGATTATAAAATACTATCTCAAAGATATTTTACCTTTTTATTTATATAAAGGGAACAACTTTCATGTATTTAATATATACAGTTTTAAGAGCGTACTGTTACTTCCCACCTCTGTCCTCTCTCCCTAATTCCACCCTCCCTCCTCCTTCTTTTCTTATTTTTCTTTAAAATTTTCCAATGACATAATTTCAGCTGACTTCTTAACCCTCCAGTAAACAAATAAGCAGTTAGTAGAAAAAACACTGTTCCTCAAGAGTACAGACAAGGACTATAAATGATAATCAAATCTCAAGATGTTAATTTTGCTCGTATATATTACCTTTATTTTGTACTCATATATTAGTTAACACACATTGGGGAAAACAAATGATATTTGTCTTGTTGGGCCGGGAATTTTTTGCTGGTCTCCATTGCATCTACTTTTGTTGCTAAAGACAGGATTTGATTTTTTTTTTTAATGACTGAGTAGTAGTATTACTTCCTATATGTATATATGTATATTTACATACATTTCTTTATGCAGTCATCAGTTGATGGACATTTGGATGATTCCATATCTTAGCTTTTGTGAGTTGAGCTTCCAGAAACATGAGGGTAGGGATAACACTTTCATATGTTTATTTCATTTAATTTAGGTAAATTCCCAGGGGTGGGAGGACTGGATCATATAATAGATCTCTTTTAGATTTCTGAGGAATCTCTGTACTATCTTTCTTAATTGTTGAATGAGTTTACATTCCTGCCAACAGTGTATTAAGGTTCCCTTTTCTCCACGTCCTCACCAGAATTTGTTATTTTATGATTTTGGGGTGATAGTCATTCTAAATGAGGTGAGGTGAAACCTCACTGTGGTTTTTATTTGCATTTCCCTGATGGCTAGTGATCCTAAACATCTTTTCATGTGTGTGTTGTCCATTTGTATTACGTGTTTTGAAAAATGCCTGTTCATTCTCCCATTTCTTAACTGGATTGTTTGTTTTATTGTTGTTGCCTTACTTGAGCCAATTTGTATCCTGGATATTAACCTTTTATCCATGTATAGTCTGCAAATATTTTCTCTCATTCTATTAGTTGCCTCTTTACTTTATTTTCCTTTGATGTACAGAAGGTTCTTAGTTTGATGTAATCTCCTTTGTCTATTTTTGCCTTTATTGCCTGTGCTTCTGGAGTATACCAAAGAAATCTTTGCCTATGCTATTGTCTTTAAGTATTTTCACCATGTTTTCCTGCAGTAATCTGAACATTTTGGGTCTTAGATTTAGATCCCTAATCCATTGTGAGTTGATTTTTGTATATGGTGTACAACACAGGTTTTGTTTCATACTTCTGAATGCAGGGATTCAGTTTTCTACACTATTTGTTGAAGAGACTGCCCTTTCTCCAGGGAATGATTTTAGCTTAATTGTCAAAGATTAGTTGGTTGCAGCTGAGATCTCTAGTGTCTTCCATTGGTCAACATGTCTATTTTTGTGCTGCTTTGATTATAACTGTCCTGTAACATGTCTTAAAATCAGATATTGTGATGCCTCCAGCTTTGTTTTTATTCTTTAGGATTGCATTAGCTATTCATAGTCTCTTGTGATTCCACATGAATGTTAGGGTCATTTTTTTCAAATCTAAGAAGAACATGTTTGAAATTTTGATTGGGATTGCATTGCGTTTCTAAA
The DNA here is from genome assembly GCF_033115175.1 of Lepus europaeus. NCBI lineage: Eukaryota > Metazoa > Chordata > Mammalia > Lagomorpha > Leporidae > Lepus > Lepus europaeus. The sequence goes on from NC_084828.1 coordinate 60,596,143, forward strand.
GTGCTTTGTGTACCATGGATGTTTTGATGATAATTATGGTTTCAATCGATTAGTATGGAAAATTTACCATTTTTCTGTCTTCCATTTCTTTTTTAATATTTTATATATATTTGTAAGATTTAATTCATTTTAAAAAAATACAGTTACAGAGATAGATAGAGACAGAGAGAGAAAGAGAAATTTTCCATCCACTGGTTTATTACCCAAATTGTCACAATGACTAGAGCTGAGCTGATCCGAAGCCAGAAGCCAAGAGTTTCTTCCAGGTCTCCAATATGGATGCAGGGGCCCAATGACTTGGGCCATCCTCCATTGCTTTCCCGGGGACATTAGATAGATTGGAAGTGGAGCAGCTGGGACTCAAACCAGTGCCTATATGAGATGCCAGCGCTGCAAGCTGGGCCTTTAACCTGCTGTACCATAGTGCCTGCCCCATATTTTACAATTTCATTATAGAGTTTTTTCGTGTCTTTTGATGAATTAATCCTAAGATATTTAGTTTTTTCTAGCTATTATGAATGAGAGTGGTCTTTTTAAACTTTTATTTAACAAATATAAATTTCAAAAGTACAGCTTATGGATTACAACGGCTTCCCCCAAAAAACTTCCCTCCCACCTGCAACCCTCCTCTCTCCCTCTCCCTCTCCCCTTCCATTCACATCAAGATTCATTTTCAATTCTCTTTATATACAGAAGATCAATTTAGCATATATTAAGTAAAGATTTCAACAGTTCGCATCCACACAGAAACACAAAGTGTAAAATACTGTTTGAGTACTAGTTATAGCATTAATTCACAATGTACAACACAATAAAGACAGAGATCCTACAGGAGTAAGTGCACAGTGACTCCTGTTGTTGATTTAACAATTTGACACTCTTGTTTATGGCATCAGTAATCACTCTAGGCTCTTGTCATGAGTTGCCAAGGCTATGGAAGCCTTTTGAGTTCACCAACTTTGATCTTATTCAGACAAGGTCATAGTCAAAGTGGAGGTTCACTCCTCCCTTCAGAGAAAGGTACCTCCTTCTTTGATGGCCCATTCTTTCCACTGGGATCTCACTCTCAGAGATCTTTCATTTAGGATTTTTTTTTTTCAGAGTTTCTTGGCTTTCCATGCCTATAATACTCTTATGGGCTCTTCAGCCAAATCCGAATGCCTTAAGGGCTGATTCTGAGGCCAGAGTGCTGTTTAGGACATCTGTTATTTCTACCCATGGCATTGTTTGTGTATACAAAGGCTATTGATTTTTGTGTTGATATTATACCCTGCTACTTTGCCAAACTCCTTATGAGTTCCAATAATCTCTTAGTGGATTCTTTTGATTCTATGTATAGGATCAATATCATCTGCAAACAAAAATCCCATTTATACCCATTTGCTTATTTTTTCTTGTCTAATGGCTCTGCCTAAAACTTACCGAACTATATTGAATAGTATTGTGAAAGTGGGAAAGTGGGCTTACTCTTCTGCTTCTGGATCTTAGTGGAAATGCTTCCAGCTTTTCCCCATTCAATATGATTCTGGCTGTGGTTTTTGTCAGATATTGCCTTGATAAAGTTGAGATATATTCCTTCCATACCCAATTTGCCTAAAGTTTTTATCATGAAAGGATGTTGTATCTTATCAAATGTGTTCTCTGCATCCATTGAGATAATCATATGTTTCTGTTCTTCAGTTTGTTAATGTGATATATCACATTTATTGATTTGTATATGTTAAACCATCCCTGCATAACACAGATAAATCCCACTTGGTTCAGGTGAATGATCTTTCTGATGTCTTGTTGTATTAAATTAGCTAGCATTTTGTTAAGGATTTTTGCAACTCTCTTTATCAGGGATATCAGTCTTTTGTTCTCTTTGTTGTATCTTTTTTGGTTTTGAAATTAAGGTGATGCTGGCCTTATAGAAGGAGTTTGATAGGATTCCCTCCCTTTTAATTTTTTTAATAGTTTGAAAATAATTGGAGTTAGTTCTTTTTTTTTAAAGGAAGCTATTTATTCTTTTTTTTATTTAATGAATATAAATTTCCAAAGTACAGCTTATGGATTACAAAGGCTTCCCCCCCCCCACAACTTCCCCCCACCCGCAACCCTCCCCTTTCCCACTCGCTCTCCCCTTCCATTCCCAACAAGATTCATTTTCAATTCTCTTTATATACAGAAAATCAGTTTAGTATATATAAAGATTTTAACAGTTTGCCCTCCCATAGCAACACAAAGTGAAAAAATACTGTTGGAGTACTAGTTCTAGCATTAAATAACAGTGTACATCACATTAATGACAGAGACCCTGCAAGATATTTTTTTAAAAAAGATTGATTATTTTTCTGTGTAATTTCCAATTTAACACCAAGGGTTTTTTTTTTTTCATTTTCAATTATCTTTATATACAGAAGATTGCTCCAGTATATACTAAGTAAAGATTTCATCAGTTTGCACCCACACATAACCACAAAGTGTAAAAATACTGTTTCAGTATTAGCTATATCATTACTTCATCTTGGACAACCTATTAAGGACAGATCCCACATGGGACGTAAGTACACAGTGACTCCTGATGTTGATTTAACAATTTAACACTCTTGTTTATGGCGTCAGTAATCTCCCTAGGCTCTAACCATGAGTTGCTGAGGCTATGGAAGCCTTTAGGATTCGCCAACTTCGATCCTATTCCGACAGGGCCATAGTCAAAGTGGAAGTTCTCTCCTCCCTTCAGAGAAAGGTACCTCCTACTTTGATGGCCCCATTCTTTCCATTGGTATCACACTCGCTGAGATCCCTCATTTAGGTCTTCTTCTTCTTCTTCATCTTTTTTTTTTCCCAGAGTGTCTTGGCTTTCCATGCCTAAAATACTCTCATAGGCTCTTCAGTCAGATAGTTTGTTAGAATTCAACAATGAAGGAAACTTCATCATGGCATAGGGATTAAAGCTGCCTACTGTGATCCCATGTCGGCACCAGTTAGAGACCCATCTGCTGTACTTCTTATCCAGCTCCCTGCTAATGAACCTGGGAAATAAGCAGACAGTGTCCCAAGCATGTGAGCCCATGCATCTACATGGGAGAACTAGAAGAAGCTCCTGGATCCTTAAATCCTCCTGGCCTATCACTGATTATTACAGCCATTTGGGAAGAGAACCAGCACATGTGGGGCCTCTCTCTCTCTCTCTCTCTCTCTCTCTCTCTCTCTCCATCTCTGTAACTTAGCCTTCCAAATATATAAAATAAATCTTTTAAAAAATAATTCATCAGTGAAGCCTCCCAGTAGTCCTAGGCTTTTGTTTCTTGGAAGGGTCTTTATTACTGATTCAATCTCCATCTTGATTATTGGTCTATTTAGGTTTTGCTTGTTTTCATGACTCAATTTTAGTAGGTTGTATATGTCTAGAAATCTATCCATTTCTTGTAGGTTTTCCAGTTTGTCAGCATATGGCTGTTTGTAGTAATTTCTGATGATTCTTTTGATATTTGTGATTCCTTTTTTATCTCTGAGTTTATTGATTTGGGTCTTCTTCCTCTTTTTTTTTTGTTAGTTGACCATTGGTGTATCAACTTTGTTTATTTTTTCAAAAACCCAGCTTTATTTCACTGATTTTTTTGCATTTTTTAATTCTCTATATTTCTTCTCTAATTTTTATTATTTATTTCCTCCTACTAATCTTGGGATTTTTTGTTCTTGTTTTTCTACATCCTTAAGATGCATCATTAAACCAGTTCTTCCATGCCTTTCCAATTTCTTGATTTAAGCACTAGTTGCTATAAACTTTCCTCTTAACACAGATTTTGCTTCAGCCTATAAGTTTTGATATGTTCTGTTGTCATCTTCATTCATTTCTATGAAGTTTTAAATTTTCCTTTTGATTTCATCTATGAAATCAAGAGCATGCTGCTCAGTCTCCATGTTTTTTGTTTGTTTGTTTGTTTGTTGTTTTTTTTTTTTTTTGAGCTTCTTAAGTTGCTAATTTCCAACTTCATTCCATTGTGGTCAGAAAAGATACATGGTATGATTTCATTTTTTTGAATTTGTTGAGCCTTCTTTTGGAACTTGCATATGGTCTATGCTAGAAGAAAGTTCCATACACTGATGAGAATATGTATTTTGCAGCTGTGGATTGAAATGCTCTGTAGATATCAATTAGGTCCATTTGGTCAATAAGATAGATTACCTCTGTTGTTTCTTTGTTGATGTTATGTCTAGTAGATCTGTCCATTGATGAAAACAGGGTGTTGAACTCCCCAATTATTATTGTTTTGGAATGTATGTCTCCATTTAGATTGAGTGATATTTGTTTTACACAGCCAGGGTTGCTAGCATTGATTGCATATCCACTTACTATAGTCACATCTTCCTGTTGAATTTATCCTTTAATCATTACATAATACCCTTCTTTATCTCTTTTAACAATTTTTGTGTTCATCTGTTTTCTCTGATATTAAGATGGCTACTCCTGCTCATTTTTGCTTTTTGTTAGCATAGAATATCTTTTTCCATCATTTCAGTTTCAGTCTCTGTGTATCTTTGTTGGTGAGTTGTGCTTCTTGTAAGCAGCAAATAGATGGGTAGTATTTTTTAATACATTCTGCTGGCCTATACGTTTAATTGGAGAATTTAGGCCATTTACATTCAGATTTATTAATGATAAGTAACAACTTGGTCCTGCTATTTTTCCATAAATATTCCTATCATTTATTTTGGATTTCCTTTGTACTTTTACTAGGAGATTTTCTTCCTCCACATTCTTTCATTATGCACAGTATCTTTCTCTGTTCCTGTGTGTAGCACATCCATAGTATCATTTGTAAGGCTAGATGAGTAGTGACAAATTCTTTCAATTTCTGTTTGTTTGGACAGTCTTTATTTCACCTTCAATTATAAATGAGAGCTTTGTTGGGTATAGTATTCTATGTTGATGGTTGTTTTCTTGGAGGACTTGAAATATGTCTCTTCACTCTGTCCTAATCTGTAGGGTTTCTGATGAGAAATCAGTTGTCAATCTTCTTGGAGATCCTTTGAAGGTAATCTAGCATTTTTCTTACATGCATTTTAGGATATTGTCTTTATGTTTTGCCTTTGAAGGTTTGACTTTAATGTATCATGGTGAACATCTTTTCTGATCATGTCTATTAGGAGTTCTCTTTGTTTCCTGTACTTAGACGTCTCTATCTTTCTCCAAATTAGGAAAATTCCACTTATGAGGTATTCTAATCCATTCTGTCTTTCCACATCATTCTGAACACCTAAGACATGTATGTTTGGCTGTTTGGTAGTATCCCATAAATATCAAACACTATTTTAAGGTTTTCTAGTTTTTTCTTCTTTGTTTTCTGTCTGAGATGTTTCTAAGGATTTGTCTATCAGCTCAGATATATTTTTCTTCTTCTCACTGAGCCTATTGTTAAGGCTTTCCACTGTATTTTTTTGACATATTGAATTCCTCACTTCTAATATTTCAGTTTGATTTCTCTTCAATATCTCTATCTCCCAGCAGAATTTCCCTTCCATGTCATGTATAGATTTCTTTAACTCACATATTTGCTTCTCTGTGCTTTTGAGTAGTCTCCTGGTCATTCTTTTGAATTACTTTTCAGGCATTTCACCAATCTCTTCATCTTCACATTCCAATATTTAAGTATTTTTCTGTTCATTTTCAGGGGTCATATTGTCTTCCATGTTCATGTTTTTTGTGTTTCTATATTTATTTTTAGGCATTTGTGGAAACATTTGTTGGCTTTCTCCTCTGAGGGTTTTTATCTTTGAAATTTGTCTCTCTATCTTAGTGGAGTATCTGTTCCTTCAGCAGATATCCAGAGGAATGTGTTGGGTGGAGCCAGGGAACCCTTGCTAAAGCTGGAGTATTGTTCAATATTCCAGAGTGACATCTAAGTTGGGTGTGATATATCATGTTGGCTGGTGTGATTATAGCTTCACCCCCTCACTGCCAAGGTGAACCAACTGCCCATTGTGAACCCACAGAGGCTACACACTGCTATGAATTGCACAAAGGATCTCCATGCTTCTCAATGTGAGTGTATGACCCTCTGAAATGACCCACACCAGGCACTCAAGGGACTATGGATATCTTAAAGCCTGCCATAGTGATTGCCCAAATACCCAGTCACCACCCATCTTCTGTTGCACACAGATTTCCCTCAGTCAAAGCATGCAGGGCTCCCACAATCACAGAGAACATGGGATTCACTCTCAGCCCCAGCAGACTTTCTCAATCCATGTAGAAGGCCATGGTATTCCAAGAGCCAGTTGCCTGCCCAGTAGAAATTGATTGATGCTCTGTCTTGGCTAGTGGAGTCTGGGTACCATGATAGAGTGAGGGGAAGGGAGCACTTCACAGGGCTAAGTGGGAGCCACACCCCTGCCAACATTTCAGGCCACACTCAAAGTCAGTGGGGACCACAGATTTATCTCTCCAATATAATATCCCAGTCTCATGGGCCTCTACTTGCCTTATTAAGTCCATGCTAATCACTAGTTCTGGTTATAGGGGAAGGGAGAAAAGCAATGCTCTCTCCCTTCATGAAGTTAAGTGGGCACTTTGCCCCTGTCTAACACTCCAAACTGGACTCAAAGTCAGTGAGTTCTGCGAGGTTCTCCCTCAGGCAGCATCACCAGTGACACAGGCTGCCACAAGTTCCTGTCACCTCACTCTAAGAAGATGGTATTCCCTCCAATCACTGGCTACAGGAGTTGCTGGCTACTCATTATATTTTTACTGCCCTGATGAGGATAATAATCCATATAATCAGTATTCACTGCAAAGGATTGAGCAGATTTAGAAATATTATTGGTTTTAATGAGGTTTCTACATAATACATGGAGTAACATTTGCATTGATGTCTTCATTATCATTGACCAGTGACTTTTGGCTTATTCATCTGGGAAGCAGTTTTGTTGGTTCAGCCCCATCATTCCCAGCCTTATTATTATTAGTAATGTATGAATGTGTGGAGAGGTTGTGAATGGGCAGTCTGCTTCTCAATTTCTCCTTTCAAATGATTGTTTAAAACATTGACTCCAATGGGGAAATCGTGGGGTTTGGAGCAAAATCAAATGGGTTTTACCAAAATAGTTTGCCTTCACTTTTGGAATTGAAAAACCAGAATGGATCAACACAGTTTGGAAGCTTAGATGGGCTTAGGAAGATACTCAATTACAATTTAAGCCTCAAAATAATCTTGAGTTTCCAAATGTAGGACACATATATTTATCATTGCAATTAACTACCCTTTTGCTAAAAGATGTGTTTTTCTGATGAAGCATGCAACTAAATATTAAGCAAAGGTCCATATGGCCTATGATTTTGCCCCTGGTTCTTGTTTCCTTCTTGGAGGATGCTACCACAGAACGAGCTCTTTCCTTCCATTTTGTGCAAGTAAAAGAGAATGGCTCCTAAAGTTTAAATTATCTTGCAAAATGCATTGTCCTATTTCTTTTATTGTTCCTTTATTTGTTGTAGTAGTTCCCCTAATTCTTTACCCTTACCTGTGTTCATGCTCTTTGACATGTGATCATCTCACAAATGGACCAGAGTTTATTTTCTACTCCTCTACACTAGGTTGGGCCAAGTGAATTGCTCTGGACAATGAAATCATGTGGAAGTATTTGTTAGTTTTGAGTCTAGGTTTCATATAATTTACCATTTTCTTCTTGTCATTTTTTTTTTCATCAACATGATAAAGACAAGCTACTGAATTTTTAGATTGCTGTAATACAACAATAGCTAACTGTTAAATATTTTCAGGGGCAACTGAGATCCTGGTTTTCTTAATATATCAGGATTACATCAGGAACATTCATTTAGCCTACTGGTTAAGATGTTCACTTCCCATGTTGCAGCACCTGGGTTTGACTCCCAGCTCCTAATTCCAGCTTCCTACTAATGCAGACCCAGGGAGACAATGGTAATGACTCACATAATTGGTTCCTGCTACCCAGCTTGATTGGTTTCTTAGCTCTCAGCTTCTGCTCCAGTAGAGTTTCAATCCTTATGGGTATTTGAGAAGTGAACTAGCAGATGTGAGTTCCCCCCTCTTTTACATCTCTCTGTTCCTCTGTCTCTTAAAAAGTAAATTAAATTAAGAAAAAAACAAGAACATTTCACAAAAACACAGACATATTTTATTAAATCCCCGATGATTAATCTTTTGTGCTTTTGAAATGTTTCCCTTGTTTCTGAATTTTCTGGAACCAACATTAACTATCCATGTTCTACAAATCCCAATAGGCTATTGAATAAACTTTGATATCAACAAATAAGAATCAGTGATATTAATGCCAGCTAGCTGTTTAGAGGTCTTTCTTCACTGTGTAAATCATATACCAGTCTCTTGACAGACTGTGCCTATTGTGTTTTGCCTGACTCTGGCCTGCAGTTACCCTTTTTCATTATTCTAAAAGTTCATCATTCAAGATCGGCACATGTAATTGCTCTTTCTTTATGTCCACATAATTACATGCCAATAACTTTCCTCAAATTAGAAATTATATCTGGGCTACATATTCTGCTGAGACCACATTCCTCACTCACAAAATGTCAGATTCTGTTAATTCTGAGGTCAAAATTCCTAATTAAGTCTTTAGAAATTCAAGTCATTGGTCATACACATCAACCAATACTTGGGTGCCCAGGAACTTTGAGACATTAATCTCAAAGATCCTAGGCAGTTGTGCTAAATGATTTTTTTAAAAGTTTTCTCATTGCTTTCAGTGATTATTTCCTTATGTTTCCACATTTCAAGCAGCAATTATCTCAATCGATGAAACTGCTTAGGAAGAAGATTCAGAGAAAGCAGAATGAAATAATAAGGATAGAACCATAAGAATGACAAACAGTTGGGAAGAATTACTAAACATACCTCTATATGCACATGCCTTCACCAAATTTTCTGAGAACCTCTGCAGATACAGATGCAGCACCACATTCTGAATGAAGTAATTGTGATGATGCTAGGAGGGAAAAGTGGGGGGTACTTTGGTTTCTGTGTCTCCAAATAGCACAAGACATCCTAAGGGACAGATGGACAAATTGATTTAATAAAAAGCCTGGACATTTAAAAACAAGCAGACTTCAATTGGACATCTAAATAAATAAAATAGAGCTACAAATTATGAGCAGTGAGGTCTAGAGCATAGCATTTTACTCTCAGAGCCTCAGTTTTCTCATCATTGAAATGGTAGTAATGCTAATTCCATCAGAACTTATTGCCCTTTAAAGAACAAAGTGTCCATGCCACCAAGAAAATGACTCTCTCTCACTCTGTTTCTCTCTCTCTCTCTCTCTCTCTCTCTCTGTGTGTGTGTGTGTGTCTTTAATAAAAGAACTATAAATCATATCTTTTCTTCCATAGGGAAAGCAAAGTTTCTGGGTGCTGTTGACTTGCTGATAATATCTGTTCTAGCAGATTAGTCTTTATGCAAAGGCTGGCCTGGTTGTTTCTGATTAGTCCTGGAAACGGTCTTCACACTTGTGAGACCTTTCTGATGTTACCAGAAGTCAGGTCTGGGAAGCTGTCAGATGGCAATTTCAAGGTTTGTCATGGGGAAAGCATTACAGTACCTCCTATGTCATAATCACTCAATGTATCTGCATCCCTCTTACTTTAGCTTTGTCTACTGCAGTTAGTAACAAACATGACATAGGTGACTCAGTACAGCTAAAATTGATGGGCTGACATCTGATGTAACATTACCTCTTCCAATTCAATCAGGTTAGTTACTTGCTTCGTCTGTATCCTAGCTATTGAGACTATATGACTTAGCATGCTATGTGGGGGGAAAAATATTAATTAAACTTGACAGCTTTAAATATCCTTCCAGTCCAGGACTCTTTTTTTTAATTTTTTTTTTATTTTTGACAGGCAGAGTGGACAGTGAGAGAAAGAGAGACAGAGAGAAAGGTCTTCCTTTGCCATTGGTTCACCCTCCAATGGCCACCGCAGCACTGTGGCTGGCACACCGCGCTGATCCCAAGGCAGGAGCCAAGTGCTTCTCCTGGTCTCCCATGGGGTGCAGGACCCAAGTATTTGGGCCATCCTCCACTGCACTCCCAGGCCATAGCAGAGAGCTGGCCTGGAAGAGGGGCAACCGGGACAGAATCCGGTGCCCCGACCGGGACTAGAACCCGGTGTGCTGGCGCCGCAAGGTGGAGGATTAGCCTGTTGAGCCACGGCGCCGGCCAAGTCCAGGACTCTTAACATATCAGCAAATAAGACTCTTTCTACCTCTCTGACCTTTCCTGTCTCCTTCCCGAGACACTTACACCAGAACATCAAAGCTGAAGAAATAAAGCAAGAAAAAGGTTGGAATAGAGAGGGGGGAAAGCCATCATATCTCATTCCTGTATCCAAGCCTTCATGAGAGCAAAACGTAAAAAGAAAAGCCCTTTCTTACAAAGAAGATTCAATTGTTGATTGATGTCTTGGACTGGTACGCTTACTGAGTGGAGGTTATGTTTTATGATTTCTTGTAATTATAGAACTGTTTATCTGTGAGGTTGTCCAAATTCCTTCCCATTTTTTCCATGCAGGGACAGAAGCTAAAATAAGACTGTTTATTGCTGGAATGTCTGGTTCATTATACTGTATATCATGGAGTAGACAAAACAATAGCCAAAACACTGCTAATCTTGCCGCATTATTTATTTTATACCTAGACTTAGCAAAAGTAGAAGGATCATGTCCAATCTGGAGTCCATAAGTAGCATCAGTTAGATTTCCAAAAGAATTTAGTGACTGTGGATAAGAATTCTTAGTGGTAATTTATTTCTTACCTTTCCTTCCAGTTTTCTACTCTTACCCAAGTTTTTCACAAGCTAACTAGAAGATGATACAGGTTATCAGCATTACACCTAATGGGATGATCTTTCTATTATGCATATCACAAACTCAGTTTGGTAAACAAATCTATCTTCTAGTCTGTCTTGATACATAACTTAGTAAATGGTCTTCTAGAAACCTTACAATTAAGGCCAATAGTAGTGGACTTAAAGGATTTGGGGTCATCAACCTAATGCATAATTGATAAGAAAGTACATCACAATACAATTCAACCTTTAAAGTTTCTTTTCTAAAATTAAATGACAGATAGGTAGAGTATCATTTCCTTGAATTTCCTCTGCATTTCAGGCAGCTTCTGATTATCATGCAAGGAAAATCATTCTAAATGCAATGTTTAATACCAGTGACATGTCCTTCCTTTAGAAGCTAGCGATTTTAATCCCTTTATTATTAATTTGATTAATGCAAACTACTGTATGGGGCTGTGAAGGAACATAGGCAAATCAAAGTTAACACACTGATTCATTTAAATTTAAATTTAAATTGCTGAGAGAGGATACAACTTTTAGCCTGTGATATTGTGAAAGAAAAAAGTATTCCCTATGCAAAATAATAGATTTATTTCTATATGGAGAATTCAGGGACATGCTTCAAGTTCAGAATGACTATGCAATGTGGGATGGCATATATTCTATGTGGATATAAGGGAGAAAAAATCCAATCTGTAATACACCTGATGACATTAAAGTAACTCCAAATGCAACTAGTTAACCAGGAACTTACATACTAAATGAGGGATCATCTGGGCTACAAACAACACCTTAGAGAAACAGAACCAAGATAAATGCATAAAGATAATTTATATTTCAATTTCCATACTTTCCCCTGTTCCTCATTGCTTAAAATATCTGACTAAAGATATTTTCTTCTTCACCTTGAATAGCTCATGATATAATATAGAAAATAATTGTCTATATTTTCATTTGAAAATGTAATGCATACCTACAAACACACATATACAATTTAATCATGTAATATATAAATAAAAAATCTGGCATTGGGAGTTTGGTGTGGTGGTTAGACTGCCATTGGGTTTGTCCAGCTACCACAGTGAAGTTTCCAGGCTCTGGCTCCTTATTCCAGCTTTTTGCTACTGTAGACCATAGGAGGCAGTGATGATGACTCAAGTAATTGGGTTTCCTTTTTTTTTTTTTTTTTTTGACAGGCAGAGTGGACAATGAGAGAGAGAGAGAGAGAGAGAGAGAGAGAAAGGTCTTCCTTTGCCGTTGGTTCACCCTCCAATGGCCACTGCGGGCGGCGCATCGCGCTGATCCCAAGGCAGGAGCCAGGTGCTGCTCCTGGTCTCCCACAGGGTGCAGGGCCCAAGCACTTGGGCCATCCTCCACTGCACTCCTGGGTCATAGCAGAGGGCTGGCCTGGAAGAGGGGCAACCAGGACGAAATCCAGCGCCCGACCAGGACTAGAACCCGGTGTGCTGGCGCCGCTAGGCGGAGGATTAGCCTGTTGAGCCGCAGTGCCAGGGCGCCGGCCAAATAATTGGGCTTCTACCACCCATGCATGAAACCTAGCTTGGCTTCCCCAGTTGTTAGCATGAATCCTAGCCCAGCCTCAGCAGGGTTATTGCAGACATTTGGGAGTGAAATCAGTGAATGAAATCTCTCTCACTCTCTCTATATCTTGCTCTCTCTTTTCCAAATAAATACATTAAAACATTTTAAATAAATCTGAGGAGTCCAAGTTGATAACAGGGAAAAATATTTTTTTATTTAATACTTGTTGACTTACTTTGCGATATTCCACCCATCCAAAATACCTTTATTTTTTTTTCATTCTATTATCAAAATTCTTCTTTATGATTAAAATCAAGCTGCCTAAATTGTGATCTTTATTTAATATTCTAATGACTCCCAAGCACCTATGATAGTGTCTTGCTCATGATAGACATTCAGTCAATATGTAAATAAAAGAAGTGAGGAAGGGGAGAAACATTGTTACAATAAACACAGGAATTGAAGAGATTACAAGTGCAAGCAATCTACTAATTAATGATCCTGAGTCCACATGCGTATGATGTTAAAGCAAACATATTTTTTAACTACCATATTTTAGCAATCCAAGCCCTGTACTTTTCTGTTTCACATTTTATCATCTCTGTAATTGAGATACAAGTTATGGGCAATGACCCCATACTCTGCCTGGCAGCAGTTATGATATAATTATCATTTTATAAGAAAATATCAAAAGCTGCATCAGTGAAACTTGCAAAATTAAATTTCAGTGCATTGGAGGAAAATCAGGAACATGCCCTTAATCTATAGCATACAAATGATTGTGGGAGGATGTGGGAAGGGCATGAGTCAAATGGGTTAAGCAAGTTGCAAATGAAAGTTAAATACATAATAAGTTTATCATTGCAAAACTGATTTATGAGCCCAGCACAAAAGGGCATTAATTATATTTTGGCCCTTGATGGGATGAAAGAAACAAAGACCTCATGACTATAAATCAATAAGCAATGTGGTAGGGCCAGCATTGTGGTGCAACAGGCTAAACTGAGTCTTGCTAATGCCAGCATCCCATATCAGAGGGCCCCACTTCCATTCTAGCTTCCTGCTAATGCAGCTCGGAAGGCAGCAGAAGGGACACAATAACTTGGGCTCCTGCCATTCATATGGGAGATCAGGATGGAGTTCATGACTCCTGGCTTCAGCTTGGTCCACCATTGGTTGTTGCAACCATTTGAGGAATGAACAACTGAATGGAAAATACTTCTCTTTCTATTTCTCTCTCTCTCCACTCCACCTTTCCCGCTTTCACTCTACCTTTCAAATAAATAGATAAATAATTAAAGTTTTCTAAAAGAGGAAATAAAAGCAACATGGAAAAGACTACTCTGAATTTAGCTGTGGTTAAGATGTTCATATCCCACAACACAATATCTGAGTCTAATATCTAGCTCCAGCTTCCTGCTAATGCAGATTCTGGGAGGAAACAGTGATGACTCAAGTAATTGGATTCCTGCCACCCACATGAGACACCTGGATTCTGTCCCAGGTTCCTGGCATTTAACTTGGCTCCACCCTGACAATTGTGCCCATTTGGGAGTGGGGGATGTACTAAAAGACAGGAGCTCCCTCTTTATATGTCTCTCTGCCTCTAAAATAAACAAAAACATTTTAGTAAGAAAAGTTTGCAAGCATTAGGCAATATTAACTAATATTATTGATTTTATGTACAAGAGTGAAATATGATTTAAAACTAGTATATAAGTAATACTATAGGAGCATTTGCAGTAGATAGAAAACAAAATTTCTACATGATGACATGATTGCTATGGTTCGATTGATGGCATTTTTCTTTCTTGGTACAGAAAGCAATTGTGGGTCTTACAATTGATGGTGTTTGAGTCAATAAAGTACAGCACATGATAATTAAGCCAAGGACAAATTATAAAGAATGCTTAGAGAATAAAATAAATACTTTCTTCAATGGATTTGCTATTCTAAATTAGAGAAAGTACTGATATCTCCCTTGGAAACTGTCTATATAAGTGTTGGGTTCCCATGGGTAAATTATTTAACTTTTCTGCCTGAGAGTCTTCATTTACAAATAATGAAAATGATGCCTCCCAGGAAGTACTGTTGTGAGAAGTAAATGAATACCAGAAGCCCAATGCCTGATCCCTAGAAACCATTATACATGGTTGTTACAAGTTTGAATTTATGTACTTTTCAGCCAGTTTTCATGGCCCACCAAAATGCATCCCTTTTTTTTTTTTTTTTTGACAGGCAGAGTGGACAGTGAGAGAGAGACAGAGAGAAAGGTCTTCCTTTGCTGTTGGTTCACCCTCCAATGGCCACTGCGGCCAGCGCACCGCGCTGATCTGAAGACGGGAGCCAGGTGCTGCTCCTGGTCTCCCATAGGGTGCAGGGCCCAAGCACTTTGGCCATCCTCCACTGCACACCTGGGCCATAGCAGAGAGCTGGCCTGGAAGAGGGGCAACCGGGACAGAATCCGGCACCCCGACCGGGGCTAGAACCTGGTGTGCTGGCACCGCTAGGTGGAGGATTAGCCTGTTGAGCCATGGCGCCGGCCTGAAAATGCATCCTTAATGCCTAATTCCTGCTACAGGAACCATCTGTAGTTTGGGCTCTACTTCTAACGCCTTCTTCTCATCTGTCCATCTTTATGTCAGACTTCAAAACAATGCTGCCCACTACACTCTCAACTCATTTGTCACCCTTTATTCCCTGTAGTTGTGCAGTTACAGAAGGATGCTTGACTATATAAAGAGTCAATTATTTAGGTAAGCATCCCCTATACTTGTAGGCAATAACATGTCATTCTTTTGTCTTTCATCAGGAAGACACATGATGTATGGTTGTCTCACTTTTATTGGTGATTAAATTTGAGGTTTACAATGCTGTCAGACTGATCCGTCAGAAATTTTCCCATTATTTTCACTAATGTTTTAATCTCTATTGATGATCTTCACCCAGATCCACTAATAATTTAGAGTTGAAAAATGATTTTCTAACTCCATCATTCTTTTTGCATTTATTAGAAGAGTTTCTCTGTAAAGAATATGTACATAGTAATTACTTGGTTATTCTAAAATATCATTAATGCAGGAAATTCAGAATATATGTCTATTTCTTCTTCTATAGATTTTTAGAGCAATGAGGTTGGATCAAATGAGCTCCAAATAGTGACCAAGAAGTATTCTTCTCTTATGATGCTTAATTAAGTAATGGGTTTTTATATTTATATACTTTTTATTTATATACCTTGTGTGTTTCAATCCACTGCAATTATTATTCTTTTGGTGCTCAAATTGTCCTACTTTAGGTCAAGGGGGAGCCCTTTTCATTTTATTTTGTTTTCTTATCATGTAAGGCTATTGATCCAGACAAATTTCTCATTTCCTGTAGTGATAAGATGTCCCAGGTTCATCTTCTAACTTATTGCCCCAGTAAGTTATTGTCTAACTGGAATCTGCTACTTCATCAAAGATCCCGGAATATTCTAGTGGAAAAAAATTATATATATATAAGCACATGAGTTCTCATTGCTACTGGGTTTTTTCTGTGGACAGAGTTGAGGAGTAACTGTATTTTTCTAAGACCAAAAAAATGAACTTCTAATTGAAATTTAAGGTGGCAGGCTTTTATTTAATGTGGTTTGTTTCATACAGGTAGCTTCTTATACTTTCTCATGCTGAATATTTTCTTCCTTAACTACAGTTATCTGATCACTTATTTTGTTCACTTTAAGTGTACCTATGTTGTTTAAAATAATAACATACGTAGTACTACAACTTATCACTTGAAATTGCTTTTACCTAAAGTAACTTTTGTTTTTGTGAGGTTATAAAACCAACAGTTGAGTTCATGTGTTTCCTGTTTGCTTTTTCTTAAAGATTTGTTTATTGGAATGGAGAGAGAGAAAGAGAAAGAGAGAGAGAGAGAGAGAGAGAAAGAGAAAGAAGAAGAAGAAGAAGAAGAAGAAGAAGAAGAAGAAGAAGAAGAAGAAGAAGAAAAGAAAGAAAGAAAGAAAGAAAGAAAGAAAGAAAGAAAGAAAGAAAGAAAGAAAGAAAGAAAAGAAAAGAAAAGAAAAAAGAAAGAAAGAAACAGAGAAACTTCTATCTGCTGTTGGCTACAACATCTTGGTCAAGTTGAAGCAAAGACCAGGAACCAATATGGATCTTCCACATCATCCACTGCTTTCCCAGGCACATTAGTAGGGATCTGGAGCAGAGGCAGAGTAGCTGGGACTCCAAGGGACACTCAAATATTAGATGTGGACATCCTAAGCAGTGGCTTAACCCACTACAATGCCTGACCCTCTTTTTTTTTAATATGTTTATTTGAGAGGAAGAGTTACAGACAAAGAGGGGGAAAGACAGGTCCTTCATCTGACAGCTCACCCCCTAAATGCCACAATGGCCAGAGCTGAGCCGATCCAAAGCCAGGAGCCAGGAGATTCCTCCAGATCTCCCATGTGGACACAGGGGCCCAAGCACTTGGACCATCTTCTACTGCCTTCCTAGGCCATAGCAGAGAGCTGAATTGATAGAGGAGCCTCCAGGACTCAAATAAGCACCCAGATGGGATGCCGGTGCTGTATAACAAGGCTTAGCCCACTATGCCACAGTGCCAGCCCCCCTCTTTTTGTTTTTACTGTAATGGTTTCTTCCTGTTTATTTTTCTCAATTATATAAACATCTATGTGGGGTGTTGCCTAGGTCACATGGCAGGTGAGAAAAATCCCTCACTAACAGCAGTGATATTTCTGAGCAAATTACCCAAATGACCTGATTGGGAAAACCCATTAAATGAGGAGGCTACTGCCTATCAAATGGTTATCCCTTTGCAGCAGACAGACTCTTGCTGTCATTCCTGCTGTTCCTTGCAGTGGATTCAATAAATCTGTCCTTACTCACTGCACCTGACCATTCTGGTAAGTCCTTTCACTACCAGCAACACCAGCCCCAATCAGTTGCTTCCTATGATATTTTTGTGGTCCATACCAGGAGAAAACTCTTGTCCTCTTTAGCTTTGCTAAATGTGGACCCTAGATAAACAGTGTATCCAGAGGTAATTGATGGCTCCTGGTCAGGGCTCCTCCCTGGCAAGATCAGAAAGTCTCCAAACCTGGGCACTTAATTGCTATTGTCCCTTAGGGCAAGGGCAACCTCTGGTTCCTTTAGGTCTGTCAGTGGAATGGCTACGACTGCACCTCTGGCAATTGATGACCCTTGGTTGGAGCTACTCCCCAGTGCTAACAGAAGGGGAAGAGATTGAGCTTCCTTACCTATAAGGGAGGAAGATCCTTTCCTATCCCTCAGCCCAGCTGGTGGGCCAGCATCTCTAAGGCTAGAAAATTATGGACCCCTGACAGAGGCAATTACTCAATGTACCCAAAGTTTGAGTCTCTCTTCACATCTACCTGTGCCCTCTGGAGCAGCAGTCTGCTCCCTTCAGCCTTCATCTCTCTTGACTCTGTGGACTGAGATCCTGGATCTTCCTGTCCTGGACATCCCCAAACCAGGGGATGACCTGGGCTGGCCGTCAGCTTCGTTAGCCTTCTTCTTCCCAAAGAATCACTGAGGATTGCTCTTCCAAGGATGAGACAGCCTCACTGGAACCCAACATCACAAAAAATCAGTCTCTCCCTTTCTAGCAGGACACACTGGAAAGGGTTAGCACTGGTAACCTTTCAGCCAGGCTGTTTTAAGTATGGGTCAAGTTCCTTTGTTCCTCTGGATTTTCCTGTGAGATACATCCCAAAACCTGGAGAAGAAACTGACCCTCCAGCCCTGGCCTTGAAAAACATGGAGTGAATCCCTGGGCCACCAAATTGGAACCTACCAAATGAGAGATGGCAGAATGTTGCCTTATGAGAGATGTTTGAAATTGTTGTACATATAGGGTTCCCCTGGTTGGGTTTCAGAGATGTTGGGAATCACTGAGCTATCTGATAGGGTTATAGTTGTTTGACCTTGTGAGGAAGGGGTCATTAATGGGTCCTTTTGTTGAATATCTTTGGCAGAATTCAGCCAGGGTGGAGGAGTTGTGAGTGAATTATGCCCTAAGTGGGTATAAGTTCCACAGATATAATAAAATTCTCAACCTGTTTGTGGTGAAGATCCTTAAGAAAGATTATCCCTAGTACAGAAATTACTGAATATAGAAAAAGGTACCTGATTTAAGTTTGTCTGGCTTTGGTATTCATGTAAAGAACCAACCAGAGATCCCCTTCCTGGGGGAGATGGGGGAGGGGCAACATTAGACATGCAAATGGAAAAAATTTCTCTCTGCTCCAAGTAAGGAGTATAAATAGGGGTCCTGCTGGGATGAAGAGATTGCCACTTTGGGTGATTTCTGAAATCTGCCATCCATTAATTAACTGTCCTGGATCAATAGCAATGGACTCATGCTTCCATGTAAACAGGAATGGGAGTAAATCTCCCAACATGGTACATGGTGGTTAAGGTCTAAACCTGGGCTGTGATAGGCTTGATATGTCCCAACCTCATGTAGACATGTACAACCAGCAGTGACGCTGAAGTTTTAAGAGGGTAGCAATTTTGTTTTCCAAGCCATATGTGCTTAGCTCTTTTGGGAAAGGGATATTCTTTGGAAGGTAGTTTTATTGTGATGCCAAGAAGTCATGACTTCTCATCAGGTAAAGTCAGATAGATCTCTTTAAGCTGGGAGAAGGAGAGTACAGGGCTTGTACCAGAGGAGCAATGTAGGAGCAATGTAGGAGCAATGTCTTAAAGCTCCTTTAAGACAGTGTTATAGAATAGATGGGTATGAGAGGAGAGACACTAACCATGAGCCATGTTTGGAAACTAGGGAATTTGGGGAACTAGGGTGAGCATCACCAGAGTCCTGTCTAGGCACTGATCTGCAACAACTTATCAGCTGTAATTTGTGAATGGATCCTCCTCACTGGAGGAGGCAGTCTTGATTTTAGAGAGCTGGATGAAGAAGAGCCTCAGGGTTTTGCTCACTGAGGTTGGTGTGGTCAGAAGTATTTGATGGGGTCTGGTCCAGACAAGTTTCAGTGATTTCTTGTCCTGTGGGAGAAATTTAAGATATAACCAGTCCCCAGGCACATGTTTGCAGTGTGTTTGGCCTAAGAAGGTAGGATCAGCCTTGGGCTATGATGGTTTTGATAGTTATTTATGGCTTCTAAGGTTTGCCCTAGGGATTGAATGCATTGTGCCAGGTAGAGGTTTTTAGGGTCTAAAAGGAGATCTATCTGGAGGAAGGGTTTCCCATAGAAAATCTCAAACGGGCTGAGATGTGTCAGATCCTATCCAGCTCAGTTTCTGTGTGACCCAGGTGGAAAGATTCTGTCATTAGAATGCAAACAGTACCTGAGAATCAAGATGCTCTGTGATACAAAAGTAAATATCCTTGAGATCTAACATGGTGTACCAGGAAGGGCTAGGGGGGATCTGTCCTAGGATGAGGTATGGATTAGGGAAATAGGGTGTGTGGGTATGACTGCCTCACTGAAGGCTCTTAGATCTTGTATCATCCAGTATGTGCCATTTTATTTCTTTACCTTCAAAATGGGTGTGTTGCATGGTGAGTTATGGGGAAGCAGTTAAGTCAATAATTATGCTGTAGGCCTCTTTAAACCTTTTGCATTAGGGGGTATTGGGGTTTTCTGGGAAAGGAATTAGACTCCTTCAGATAAATTCTTACAGAATCCATGGACAATGATCCTCCTTGGGTGGAGATGTCCTGTATTCTGGAGGGATCTGTTGGAAAGCAGGGGATTATGCCTTAAAGGGACCTGAGAGATTAAGGTCCAAAAGTGCCAAGAAAGGGCACATAAGCACATACAAGTCAAAGTTAGTGGGATGTTTTGTCATAATGTCCCTTCTTAGTAAAGGGGCGGGGCAGTTTGGCAGGACAAGAAAAGTGTTAGTAAAATAATCTCTCCTAGGTAGCATACTAAAAGAGGATGTGAAGCAGTCAGGCTTGGGTTGGCCATCTATGATAGAGGATCTATCTATGATACAAGAGAGGGATGTGGGTCCACAGAAGTAGTAAGGGCAGATTAAGTGGCTCCCATGTCCACAAAAAATTCTGTTTTGCTACCTGCCACATCCAAGGCTACCCAAAGCTTACTCATGGAGATGGGAAATAGGGGAACTAGCACAGCCTCTGGGTCCTATCTGTTTCATTGTGTTCCTCATAGTCTATATAGAGTGTCAGGACGTTTTCTGTTCTCTTGTATTAGCTTTCATTTGGGGGGCACATGTTTGTGGGGTCACTCTCTCCCAAGAATGGCAATCATGCTTCCAGTGTGGCTGCTGTTACAAACCAGATAGGGTCTAGGAGGCAAGACTTGGCAGTCTCAATGCATGTGTCTAGGTCAGTGGCAGCTGTAGCAAAGATGAGGCATCCTGGCAGACATTGGTCCCATTGCCACTGGTTGCCTTGTGAGTGCCTGGGTAAGCAGACAACTACCAATGGTGGCTAACATGCATTGGATCTGTCATCTGTTCTCTCTCCTTTTCTCCATTTCAACTCTTGAGTTCTCCCAGTTGTTAAAGGCCTTGAAGGCCATGTCCAGCAAAGTAGAGAAAGGAGGCTATGGTCCTTGGTCTAATTTTTAAAGTTTGTGTCTGATGTCTGGTGAAGTCTGGCTGATGAACTGGACAGCCAAGATGGCAAGGTCTTTCTGACTTTCAGGATTTACATTAATATATTTTCTCATGGTCTTGGCTTGTCTAGAGTGAAATAGGGTGGGATTTTCACTGGACTCTTGCACAACCTCCCACAGTTTGGTATAATTGATGGATTTTGTGATGGCTTTTTCATTCTCTCAGTTAAGTCTGCGAGCATGCAATTTCAGCATTCCCTGCCAGGATCCCTATACCAGTATGACTATGGGGCTCAATATATACTGCATCTCTGCTCACCTGTGTGTCACGAGGGTGTTGGGTATGAACCTCAGTCCACCACTGGGCCAGAGACCAAAGGTAGTCTTTTCCTCGTGTGTGTGGCATGCAGTGAAAATAATACAGACACCCTGCCAAATGAAATCAAAGGCTATTTGAATCCCTTGAATTCTTTTACAAAGTGAGAAGGATTCTGGCTAAAAGAGGCACATTTGGCCTCTATTTTGGGTAGGTCTCACATGGGAAGGGAATATGAAGGTTGATGGTCTCCATTTGCCACTTCATGGAGGGGCAAGATATTCTGTTGGGGAATGGGAGGAACCCAGTCTTGATGTTCATAAGCAATGCCTGGTCTGGACTGTGAAGGGGAGAATGGTCCCAACAGGGCAGGGAAATTGTTGGCTCATTGTGAGGAGGGTGGTTTTAGGTAATGGTAGAGGAAGGATCATCTGTTATACCAGGGTAATCCATGGGTCCATGAAATTTAAAAGTACATTTAGCAGTTTCTGTAAACATCAGGGTTTTGGGATAAGCCATGAAGTCTTGAAATAAGGGACCTTGGATCATTTGGATAGACTACAACATAAGATATCAAGTGGCAGGACATGTTGTAGTTAAGAGTTCTGTTCAAGGGCCAGGCTTCCCATTCTGGAAACTTGTATCACAGCTAGACATTACAAAGGAATACCCGATACCTGTTTTTCCAAGAACAAACCTGGACTTATTCTTCCACTATCCTCTTTGACGCCTACAGAGAAACATACCAAGCCCCATTTCCATAAATAAACCCCAAATCCAGCCCCCCTACATGATTTCACAATGATTTAGGCTCCCAGACACACAAAGACTTTACTGGTTATGCATCCAAAGTGCTTATTTAGTACTTCCACCCTTTTAGACTGACAACGCTCCCTGGAATACATCATTCCTGACATTATCCTAGCATGGGAAAATGACACACTTCTTCACCCTTTCTATAGATGTTCCCACTGTGCAAGTAAGCAGTTCCCAGGGCCAGTGCTGTAGCATAGTAGATTAATCCTCAATCTATGGCAATGGCATCCCATATGGGTGCTCCTCTTCCAACGGCATCCCCTGCCTGCTTCACTTCCAATCCAGTTCTCTGTTATGGCCTGGAAAAGCAGTAGAAGATAGGCCAAGTACTTGGGCCCCTGCACCTGTGTGGGAGACCTGGAAGAAGCTCCTGGCTCCTGGCTTTGGATCATCCCAGCTCCAACTGTTGGGACCATTTGGGAAGTGAACCAGCAAATGGAAGAACTTTCTCTCTGTCTCTATCTCACTATCTGTAACTCTACCTCTTAAATAAATAAATAAAATCTTTTAAAAAATTAAAAATTAAAAAAAAAAAAACAAGTAAGCAGCTCCCTATACATCTCCCCCTTTCCATTTGCCGAAGTATCCTTTTGAGAGCAGGGGGTTGGGCACTGGGAAGTAGCTCATTATGCATACAGCAACAGCTCCCACAGGAAATGGCCAAGAACTTTCTAGAAACCGCTAAGGGTCTGCCCTAGATACAGGAACAATCAGATTCACTGGATAGAGCAGTCCTCCAAAATCAATGGGCCTTACATTTGTTAGCTGCAAGTCAGGGGGGAATGCATTGATAATTAAGGCAGGAATGTTGCTTTTTATACAAACAAATCAAGAATGGTAAAGCGGAGTATA
This sequence comes from Lepus europaeus, assembly GCF_033115175.1. Classification (NCBI taxonomy): domain Eukaryota; kingdom Metazoa; phylum Chordata; class Mammalia; order Lagomorpha; family Leporidae; genus Lepus; species Lepus europaeus. The sequence continues at coordinate 60,619,072 of NC_084828.1, forward strand.
AAAGGCATTTTTGTTGGAGCAAACACAATAGAGACACTAGGTGTGAGTTTTTGAGTCTCCAGTTAGAGAGCTTGATTTCTGTTCTCTCTCCTGCCCTTAGCGACTTCTCTAATTTCTCTCTTCACTCTAACTTTTGGGCCTCCTATTTTAAACAAACTAATTCTATTTTATCTCCTCCAGAATACAGCAAACATAATGCAACAAGAATAACCCCTTCCACATGAAATTCCTCCAGATGAGTTCATCTACAGTCAGAACAGATCACTTCCTCTTCACTGAGATTCCCAGCACTCCAGGACACCTAAAATGTCTTAAAAATTTACAATCTTAGGGCAAATACCATGCCCCTGACCAACAGGGAGCAGTTATGGAAGATGAGACCTTTGCCCAAAGATTTTCACTGTTTTTTCTGTCAGGGGAGTATGTGGAAGTTATCTGGGGCAGTTGGCATGTGGGAACAACCATAGATAATGGCAATAGGAACTTTCCAGCTCCACCCTTAAAGGCAAATTACCTTATTGGGAGCTCCTGAAGAACTGTAATAAAATGGGACTTAACCGAGCTATGAGGAGCTGCCCACTACATATGAGCTTGTCAAGTTGCTTGCCAGGTGCACCAGACTCACTCTTCTGCCTGTTGCTCCTTTGCAGTGGATTGTGTATTTTTTTTTCTTTCCTTGCTCTACCTCACCACTCGTGAATTCTTTCACCACACATGACACAGCACCAATTGGACAGTTCCTGCAACAATATACATGGATATTGCACGGACCCAAGCAATCAGGCCATCTTCCGCTGCTTTTCCAGGTACAATAGCACAAATCTGGATGGGAAGAGGAATCTGGATATGAGGTGGAACAGCTGAGATTCAAATCAGCCCTCATATGGAATGCCACTATTGCAGGCACTGGTTTAAACTACTGAGCTACAATGCCAGCACCCGAGGGGGTGGAGGGAGAGAGAGGAGAGAGGGTGAGAGGGAGAGAGAGGTGAGAGGGAGAGAGGGAAAGAGGGAGAGAAAGAGATCATTGCATTGTGTCAAAAAGCAATGCCAGCATCTCATATGGATATCAGTTCATTTCCAGGCTGCTCCACTTCTGATCCAGCTCCCTGCTACTGGCCTGGGAGAACAGTGGAAGATGGTCCAAGTCCTTGTGCCCTTGCACTCATGGGGGAGACCTGGAAGAAGCTCCTGTCTCTTGGCTTTGGCTTGGCCCCATCCTGGGTATTGCAGCTACCTGGGGAATGAACCAATGAATGGAAGATCTCTCTCTCTCTCTTTCTCTCTCTCTCTAATTCTACCTTGCAAATAAATAAATAAATAAATATTTAGGGGGAGAGAGTGAGAGAGAGAGAGACGGGGTGGGAAGGACGATTTATGTTAAGGCATCCATTCATGTAATTGCAGTAGCTTGCAACTATGGAATCTGTAGGACAGATTAGCAGGCTGGAAATCAGGGAAGGATTGATGTTTCAATCTCCAGTCCAAAATCTACAGCCTGAAAATTCAGGCAGTTTGTATGCTGAAATCTAGAGGCAGAATCATTGCTTTGTTTGGAAACCAATGTTTTCTCTTAATACCAGCAACTGACTGGATGAGGCCCACCAGCATTATGGGAAGTAATCTGCTGCTTTATTCAGCCTACTAATATAAATGTTAATCACATCTAAGAACTACCTTCACAGCACCATCCAGATTGGTATTTGACTGGACAGTTGGATACTGTAGAACACCCAATTGACAGATAAATTTCACCATCAAGATAATTAAGGATATTTTCCCCAAGTTATGAGCTATCTTTTAACACTAACTCAAATCTTGAATATTATAGTCATTCAAATATTGACATCTATTTACAGATACTAACCATTTTTATAGAGCCAATATGCTCAAGGAAATCTATTAAATCTTAGAGTCTTCTGTATAATTCAATTGCAAAATTAATGATTTGTTTAATATTAAGGATTTGTTTAATGATTATATGAAGGTTGTTGATTAATACTTCACATATATTTTATAACCACAGTACTGAGATAAATGAATTTTTTCATATTCACAGAAATATTGGATTTCTTTCAAAAGCATCTATTACAAAAGAACAAGAAACATCTTTTTAATTTTTAACTTGATAAATATGCAGTTCTCCTATGGTGACTGAAACATTTGAAAATCTGAGAAAGAATTCCCACAAAATATTCCACATATGTAAATTTTGTCTCCCTAGAACCATAGCCAAGGGCATCTTCTTTTTTTCCTGCTCTAAGTAAATCATACAAGTCCTCACTACCACTGTCTTACACACCCTGCCTCTTGGCCACAGTAATGGTTCTGATCAATACAGAATGATTGGTGTCCTTTCCCGGGACTTTTCACTTGGGAAGAGATAACCAGTTTTGTTTCTCTCTACTACAAGTGATGTAACTGAAGCAGAAGAGGGTCCTTGTTTTTTGCCAGTCAGGTTTTGTGATGTATGAAGGCACAAAAGACTGAGTGAATAGTGAAGCAGAATTTAATGAAAAGAAATAGAGCTGATTTACCAGGCAGGCACCTCAGGAAATAACTGAGAGCCCTATCTGCATTCAGACTTGAGTCTTTATGGATATGAACATGAGTTCTCCATTGATTCTCCTCTCTGACTCTCTGGGATATGGCTGGGTGGAAGACTTCCTGGGCATGGTATTCCTGAAATTCCTCCTGGAAGTTCATAATAGACATAATGGCCCACTTGGTGTAGATCAGGGAAGATTCTCTTAGGCTGCCTTCGCCATCCCAACCCACAAGTTAGTGAACAAGCAGCAAGACCTTTGATGTGCAAATAGTGATCTGCTTCTAAAGCTTGCTTCTACATTTCTTCTCTCATGCAATCACAGAATTCCCATTTTCTTCAACCCCTGGAACTCACACATAGGCTAATGTCTATCTAGCTATCTTAACACGATCATCTGAATCCATGTTCCTTAGTGTATACTTGGTCACCTGTGTAACAGTGAGCAATGCCTACCTAAAGAAGAAAATAAACCATCAGATGGGGTATCTTGGCTGTATTTCAGGTCCTGCTTCTTGTTCTCAACGTACCCAGATTCCTCTTATATTTTATTTACTTAAGCTTCTTTTTGGATAAGCTAGTATAGGTTCAGTTCATTTCACTTACAACCCAGCTAGACCTAATGTACACATGCATTTTGCCCATTATTTCAGGAATCTCATGGATTCCTGAAGAAATCCATCTTCAGACTTTATCCATAGATCTCACTTATGAGCCTCTATTTAAAGCTATTCTTCAGTTCTGTGAACATTAGTCTTTATGAGCTATTTACCCAGGAAAACAACAATTAACATAAATACGTTCACTTGGTAACTTTTACATACTTGATCACATTCAATCTTTATTAAGTCAAATGCACATTGTACCTGTTTTACACTTAGACATTAAGGCTAGAAATCTTAAATGGTATATTATAAATAGTACATAACTTAGCATTTTTGTCTCAACTCTGGCTTCCTCCTGTACTAAAATTGCTCCTTACCATTATTCTCTTCACTTAGCTTTTTAAGTTAGAACTTTGAAATTTGCCTTTGAAAGTATTCACTGTTGGCAATATAAAAATGTAATAATGGAAACACATAAAATTTGAGTTTAAAAGAAAGTGTTAGATTGCTTATTTGCATACCTATTCACCCCAGTTTGTAAATAAATATGTTGTGATGAATAGCAGCAGCCTTCTAAAACACACTGCTCTTAGGAAATCCTTAGGAGAAAAGAGCCACAGTAGTGTCATTATGAGAGAAAGGCCTGTATAAAATGACTGACATATAACCCACCTGGATTAATCTTCCAGCTTTGGTTAAGTTTCTACAAGAATCTAGTGAGCCCAGGGAAATGAAAACTCACAGAACAAAACTAGGAGAACAAAGCCGGTGACTGTGTGGGAGGGCTTGTTTTTTTCCTAAACTCAAGCCCGTGAATCTGCCTTTGCCAGTTTGCATTTCAGAAATAATGGAGACAGCAGGGGAAATCATGCTCCACATTATCCCTGAGCTCTTCCCTGGCTGGATGGAAGGACAAATCCACCACAGAGCTAAACAAGAGCATGTTCGGCCTCTGCAGGCTGCGCGCCTGCCCTAGTCAATCCCAGCCCTTTCTCTAGTGAAACAGATTTTCCTTTTGATCAGACAATATCCACAAATGACAAATGACAAATCAGAAATTTTTCAAAGAGGGATTGAGTAAATAAAGACAACAGGATTGTAGCTGTGGCTCCATTGTAACTGATGTCCTAGTATTTGTCCTCACTGTGGAATGATTGCCCAGCATCTACTTTCCCTGGGGTTACAAAGGGCTTCTGTGCTCTTTTGTGGCTGGCATGCATTCTCTCATGATTACTCAGCAGTGCTTCCAGGTTGTGCACCAGTGCTGTGATTTGCAAGGCCCCCTGAGTGCCTTTGGTTAAGTCCCAATTCCTTTACTCCAGGAATGAGTGTTTTCTGTGCTAACAGAATACTTGAGAGCTTAAAATTAGCTCCTCTTGAGTAGAATGCATTGTGATGTGCCCATGATCAGGGTCAGCCTGGTTCCCTGCTCTCTTGGGTTTTTTCTGGGCAGATGGGAGGTAGACAGAGCAGTGAGGCAGGACATTCATTTTTTTCCTTCTTTTGAAGTCCTACGCTATACCTGATCAGTTGCTTGGATCTCAGTGGGCACCTGTTCTTTATTGAGCTAGAAAGTGGGACCCTAGTGTGGTCTCTCCTCTTCTTACATGGGCCACCAAGCCCTGAGGCTTTTGAATTATACAGCAGGGGAAGTTTCCATTGCCACTCTCTCATCACTTGCTTTTCTAGAATCGTATAGGGCCAGTGGATGGGGAAATACAGTAATGGAGAGAAACAAAACAGTGGAAGATAAGAAAAATAAGCAGAAGATTCAGAGCATTGTTACTGAAGGTGTCTGCATGAGTAAAAGAGAAAAAGTATTTAAAAGTATTGTGCATCATTTATCTGCTAGGCACTTGCCATTGCATTCCCTTGAGCTTCAAAATCCTTTCCTGGTCTGCGTTACTGACTCCATTTCAAACTTAAGAGAATTCAAGTGTAACAGATAAGCCCATATCAACAGACACTAAGGACCATGTCACACTGTAAAACCCATGCCTTTGCCTCCAATTTCATGCTGCCTCCTTGAAGGACAAGTAAAGGACTTTAATATTCTCTTAAAATCTCACGGGCAGCACTAGAATGGGGTACAGAATGGGAAAAGTTGTGGAAAAAATTTTAAAAAGTCATATGGGAGTTTAAAATTAGAGAGTGGCTACAAATTTCCTGGAAGAAAACCTGCAAAACAAATTTAAGAATATAATTGACTTTAAAGATAAACACAAAAAGTAGGGCATTTTCAAGGTGCAATTATAATCAATGGACTTTTCAAAGTTGTGCAAGGATATGAAGTTGCTGGGAATGGTGTAAAGATATAAACCCTCTAAGCTGAAAAGCCCTTCACTCAGCCCAACTTCCAAAGTGACCTCTGCAGCTGAGGTGATAGTCAAGTAGGGTCAGCAACATTGCAGGCAGAACTGTAAATTTCTTGTTAGAGATGCCCCCTGCCTTTACCTGGCCAGCTCTCCTCCCAGGCCAGCCAAGCAATGAAAGTCAACAGAGTGCCTTCCCCTAGGAGGTTCACACCTCCCTTAGGATATACCCCATGTGAAGAGATAGATAGGTCTGGGCCTCTGAATTTACAAGGCCTAAAGCCCACCAGATTATTATCAAGCCCCTTCTGTCAGGTTCTATTTGCCTCTCAATCAGAAAAATTACTTGTAGCTTAGACAGCACCTTTCTTAGCTCCTCTAATAATGACTCTGTCCTTTGTTCTAGGCCCTGTCTAGTGCAATTGGGTCTCATTCCTTTGTAATCATAACCTCTATTCTACCTCCAATGGCTCTACTCCCAACCTGTGTGTACTGATGGTCCTCTTCCCCACTTAATGCTGTATAATTGTTCAAACCTGGTAAATGCCACTCTTAGGATCATTGGTTACTATCCTCACTCTGTCTTTTATGACCTTGTCTAAATATGATCAGAGTCGGCAAACTTGGAAGGCTTCCATAGCCTTGGCAACTCATGATGACAGCCTAGGATGGTTACTGGCGCCATAAACTAGAGTGTCAATTTGTTGGGTCAACAACAGGAGCCACTGTGCACTTGCTCCTCATGTGGGATCTCTGTCCTTAATGTGCTGTACATTGTGATTTAATGCTATAACTAGTACTCAAACAGTATGTTTCACTTTGTGTTTCTATGTGGGTGCAAACTGTTGAAATCTTTATACTAAATTGATCTTCTGTATATAAAGAGAATTGAAAATGAATCTTGATACAAATGGAAGGGGAGAGGGAGCAGGAGAGGGGAGGGTTGCGGGTGGGAGGGAAGTTATGGGAGGGGGAAGGCATTGTAATCCATAAGCTGTACACTGGAAATTTATATTCATTAAATAAAAGTTAAAAAAGAAAAAAAAAAGATATGAACCCACTTGTATCCATCCAGGACCATATTCTGAATGGACTGGCAACTTTGGTTCACAAATTTCATTCGGATTTTCTCACTCCTCTGAAGAAATAGCTGATTGTGGGCAATAAAGCTTCAATATCTACCACCAGCATGTTCTAAGGACACTGTGTGGCAGTCAACTGCAGCTACTGTGTGGGAAGAGATAGTGGGCATCTATCAATCACCCAGAGTGGGAAATGAAGTGTGGGCAGCAGCCTGTTTATTCAAGGGTGGCATCCTCTTGTCTGAAGAGGAGACTTCATAGTAGAGGTTTAGGGAGAAATACAAAAGGGATCACTATTTATTAATCATCCACTACTTCCTGGATACTTTATGTGAATTCCCTAAACAACCCAAGATATAAATATCACTGCCTCATTTTACAGATAGAGAAATAGTTCATGCAGGTTACGTTAGTCAAACTCTCATGGTGGTCAGTAAGAGTCATGTAAGACTCTCCTTGCATTATCATATATTAACAAATTTGACATTAGATTCTCATTCAGATATGTCAGTTTTTCCCAGTTTGGAACTCCACCAAATGTCATACAGTAAACATACCACGAATCTGTCCCCTCCACCCTGGATCCAGTAACTGCCTTCTGCTCAGAGATGGAAACTTTCCTGAAAGGAAAGAGCCAGCACCCCTCTGAGACTCATCCAGGAAATCGATCTTTACTTCCATTCTGAACTTGCCCTCGAAACACAGATGTTGTGCTTAAAAGACAAATTGATTGTTTTATTTCAATTGCACAGAAATGATGTTGAAATGGTGAGCAGACCTTGGGCCATTAGAGCTCGATACTTGGCAGAAAGCAGTCTGCTTATCAATTAAAATTAGAAACCCAAATCCCCACTGCTTCAAATTGTCTTGGTAATAAAGAAAAATGTAACCCCAAATGGTACAATATTGACTACCAAATTCATTCTTATGAAACTACGCCTAATGCAATGTTTATAGGATTAGTATTGTCAATTACAGTAGAAATATACTGGTTCTAATAGCTAATAATTGATATGTATTTTCCTTTAACACAAATCATAAGTGAAATCTGGTATTTCTTTTATGCAATAGATCCAACTCTCCTTTTTTTCATGACATCATGTTATCATTTCTGTAATTTAATAACTTTGCCCACACACTGTTTTTTTCTTAATTTTACAAAGGAAACAGCATTTGAGTCATTAAGTGAAGGAAAGGCAGAAAATCCAAACCACTTAGAAAAAGAGGCAAATCCAGTTGATCCATGATTAAATTGCCATACCTACTCTGTATTTAATTGCTCTTTTTAATCAACATTCACTCAGTTCTAGCTATGTGCCTTGTACTGTGCTCTCATGTGGTTGAATCAAGGAAGATTAAGACATGGGACTGGCCTTCAAGACCAACAGATAGAGACAGACATGAAAACTGAAGGAAAGGCTAACCTGAATAAATAATAAGCCATTTGCAGGTTGTTGAACTACACATGTAGAAGACCTTGTTTTAGACCAAAGGATGCTGACAGGATTCATAGACAAACTTATGGTGTCTGAATAAGAAACATAATTTCAACATGAAGGAAAGGAGAGGTCAGACTCTCTCTCAGCTAAGAGAAAAAATATAACAGGGCACAGAAGTGCAGCTATATGCAAGGAATTGGGTTGGGGTTTGCTAGATCCCCAGACAGGTGGCATATAGAGATGAGTCTGGAAACTTATTCAGCAGATTTGAATGGATCTGAATGCTGTGGCAGTTTCCAAATGTATCCACAAAGTCTTCTATTCCTGTGTGCACATGCCCCTGGCTTTTAAAAAAGATTTCTTCTTTTTAAAGCATTTCAGTTTTCCAGAAAAATGGTACAAGAAGTACAAAGGATTCCCAAATACTCTCTCTCTCCTCCCCGCACCAAAGCCCTATACACACTCTGTCACCTATTAGCACCATCCAATAGCATCATACATTTGTTACAACTGACACACAAATATTGACACATATTATTATTACTAAATAACTAAATTAGGGTCACTCTTGTTGTGCTATCTGTGATTTGACAAATTCATAATATTGACAAATGCATAATATCATGTGTCCACCACTATAATATCACACAGAACAGTTAGTTACATGAACTTACCAATTCCCCATGCTTCACTAATTCATCCCTCTGTCCTTCCCCGAAATTCCTGGCACCCACTGATCTTTGACTATCGCTAAAGTTTTAACTTTTCAAGAATGCCGGCTAGTTGAACACACATAGTATGTGAAACCTCTTCAAATCGGCTTATTTCACTCATGTGAAAGGTCCCTTCATGTCTCTTCATGTTTTGATAGTTTCTTTTTGTTGTTGAGTCATAATCTGTCATCTGAATGTACCATAGTTGTTGATCCATCCACCTATTGAAGGCTGCCTTGGCTACTTCCACTTCTGGTAATTACAAACACAGCTAAGCAAGTGTGTACATTCCTTTCTAACATGACTTTTCAACTCCTCTAAGAAAAAGATAAGCTCTCTCTCTATCTCTCTCTAAAGATTTATCTATTAGTTTGAAAATCAGAGTTAGAGAAAGGGGGAGAGACATAGAGAGAGGTCTTCCATCTGGTGGTTCACTCCCTAAGTGGCCACAATGGCCAGGGCTGTTTCAGGCCAAGGCCAGGAGCTGGGAGCTTCATCCAGAAGTAGGGACCCAAGCACTTGGGTCATCTTCTACTACTTTTACCAGACCATTAACTGAAAGCAGGCTAGGGAGTGGAGCATGTGGGACTTGAACTGGTACACATATGAGATGCCAGCAGGCAATGACTTCACCACAATGCTGGCCCCAGTGTCTCTACCACTTAAAGGCAGGCTTGGCTATTTATCTAGTTGTGGTTTATTCCTTATTAGAAAGCATGGTGAATGCACACTGGGGTTTGCCTGCTTTCTGCTCTTGGAACCCTGCAAGCACTCTGTGAAGAAGCCTGGGCTAATGTTCAGGATGATGAGATATGAGTTTCAATGGTCCCCAGAAGACCTAACTGACATCTAGATGCTTAAATTACACAGCCACAGGCCAACTTGCTAGTTGACTTCAAACACGTGAGAAACTAACAGAAGTCAGCAAAGTGGTTCAAACTAGAAGAACCACTCTACTGAAGCAAGAACCTCTCAGTTAACTAAATGTTGTTTCTATGCACTATGTTTTGGGATGGTTTGTTATCCAGTGAAAGCTAATATAGCAATGTCATGCTAATTATGAACTAGTCTGTATTTTAAGAGAAATTAGTAGATTGTTCAGGAAGTAACTGTCATTAGTCTTCAAGAAAGACAATGGGATAATAGGATCAAAATCTGTAGATAAGGGTCAGATGAATTTCATTAGAGATTGTTGCAGAGAAGACTGTGGAAAAGTGTATTAATCCATAGAATTTAAGGTAATGCATCATTCTTGAACGGAAAAATCTGTAAGTAGCAATACACTATACAAATACAAATCTCATCTTTGTTCAAAGAGAAACATAGACCTATGGTGAGAACATTTCCATTATACTACTGTGGTCATATTACCTGATGTTTGCATATCCATAGCCCTGGATAGTAGAGGATTTATGTCAGTCCAGCATAAAAACTTCAAGGCAAGTACAATATCTAATCTACCATAAGTAAATAAATAGAAACCCCGATACAGGAAAGCTCAACTTTCCTATTATGGGGTATCCTCAAGGCCAACCTTTGGATAGAATCAGAAGACTAGAGTTTGAAAAGCAATAGAAATATATTTATAATTAGAACGTTGGTAGACTCTTTGGTCAGGAAAAGACTCATGAGGGCTGACTCAGCCACAGGACAAGACAGACTAGTCAGGCAGGTGGAGGATGGTGGTAGGAAGCAGTGAAGGACAGAAATTGAAAACCAGTATTCCAGAAGAACAGTCAGTGGAGCCCAATAAGTGTATTTGTGGGATCCTGGCAAGTGGACCAAGTCTGGCCACAGAGAAGACTGCAGATGTTTCACAGCAGATAAACAGAACTCTTTTGGTGGTGAGATGACCTAGTTAATGAATCTCATCCACTGGGTCACTGGATCAGATCCTGGGTATTAGAGAGCAGCTGATCCTGAATTCCACACTACCTGCAATGTCCTTCATACATCTGTGCACCCAGGCCACTCCTGCTTTCATTAAGAAGCTACTCAAATGTCGCTATCACAGAGACCACCTTGGCTATGGATTCTAAAGTGTCCTCAACCCCTTAGACAAACCCCTTAACCCATATCTCCCTTGATTTTTCCTTGCATTTCTCACTTCTGCTATATGTTTAGTACAATTTGTTAATGTGCTCTGCTACATTATTCCAAGAATGTAAAAACCCAGAAAGTAAGGGTGTGACTCCCTGGTGCATCTTCAGGCCCCAATATAGTCCTGGACTTTAGGTCCTGAAGAACTATTTTAGAATTATTAAACAAATTGAGAAATGGTAAGTTAATGAGTAAATGAACTGAAACAGAACAGGTAGGGCATGAAGCGCCGTCCTACTCAGTCAGAAGTGTCCTAGATCCTAGGGTTCTTGCAAGCCTATCATGGATTCAACTATGAAAAATTAAGGTATGCAGAATCAGGAGCTGATATGACAGTGGACCAGTAATTGTCAACAGAACTCCATTCAAGAATTATAGTGGTCCCATTCATAGTAAGACACAATGAATGTTATCAATTTCATAGCAATCTCTTTCTTCATTATTATTGACTTGAGGTTGAAGATGGAGAAAAAGACTCAGAATGAAATCCAACACCCAACTGTGCAAAAGACAGCCATTTTCATATGCGATATCCACTTTCCCCTTCCACCTAATGACAAATCCCTGAGATTTACCTTGAGTACATTGTCTGTGAAAATTCACGATTATATTTCCCAGACTGGCGAGGTGTCACAGGACTAAATTATAAACAAATGAGACCTAGGCAGCAGTGTCATGGGGGACTTCAGTGTTTCTTAGAAAGAGGCGACTTTCTTGGGAAAGGTTCATTTTCAGCAGTATTCTACAATTCATAGCTAGGTGTTGATGGTTATAAACCCTGAGAAGCCAGCAGCCCTATCAGAGGATAAAGGATAAAATTATATTGACAATGGCAGCCATATCCTTGGACTGTAAGGCAGAAAGACAGGAATCTAGTCCTTAAAAACTCCGCATCTGCTCAAGGATGCACACCTCCAGATGAAAAAAGCTTTTGCAAGTAAAAAAACAACTCCCTCCCTGTTTCTGTTGTTGCACAGAGCTGAACCTAATCCTACCTAATGGGATCCTACCTGGCCTCAAGAATTATAACAAACAGGTTATTAGTGGAAAATATTTCTATTTAGAAACATGAGTTCTTGCTACAGCTTTCACTGACAACAGCTATCATTTACAACTCGGAATGCAATTTCATCTTTTTGGGAACTTGTGTCCTCCACTTTAAATTTTGAGAACATAATGTGTACTTTTAAAGCAGTTGTCAGGATTAAAGGAAAAACTGTACACAAAAAGGATGTTATATACTTTTACATTTTATAATTATTTATTTGAAAGGCAGCAAGACAGAGAGAGAGAGAGAGAGAGAGAGAGAGAATGTCACATCTGCTGGTTCACTCCCTAAATGCATGAGACTGGGCTAGGCTGAAGCCTGGACACTGGGACTCCATCCATTTCTCCCACATAGGTGACAGCAATCCAAGTACTTGAGCCATCACCTGCTGCCCCCCAGAATTGAATACATATTACCAGGAAGCTGAATTAGAAGCAGACTCAGGACTCAAACTCCAATATGAGAGGCAGATATCCCAAGTAGGATCTTAACCTGCCCCTGTGAACCTGCATTCAAAGTAATTATAATTTTGTGTGTGTGGAGTGGTGGGTTGTCTTTGTAAAAAATATTAAATATTGGCTTCCTCTGGCCTATTTAAACATTTCCAAGAGACAAATTAATCAGTATCTGGTCCTCTTCCCCACTTAATGCTGTATAATTGTTCAAACCTGGTAAATGCCACTCTTAGGATCATTGGTTACTATCCTCACTCTGTCTTTTATGACCTTGTCTAAATATGATCAGAGTCGGTAAACTTGGAAGGCTTCCATAGCCTTGGCAACTCATGACGACAGCCTAGGATGGTTACTGGCGCCATAAACTAGAGTGTCAATTTGTTGGGTCAACAACAGGAGCCACTGTGCACTTGCTCCTCATGTGGGATCTCTGTCCTTAATGTGCTGTACATTGTGATTTAATGCTATAACTAGTACTCAAACAGTATGTTTCACTTTGTGTTGCTATGTGGGTGCAAACTGTTGAAATCTTTATACTAAATTGATCTTCTGTATATAAAGAGAATTGAAAATGAATCTTGATGCAAATGGAAGGGGAGAGGGAGCAGGAGAGGGGAGGGTTGCGGGTGGGAGGGAAGTTATGGGAGGGGGAAGCCATTGTAATCCATAAGCTGTACACTGGAAATTTATATTCATTAAATAAAAGTTAAAAAAAAACAAATTAATCAGTATTTCATATTTAACTGACACTTAGGGACTGTGCAAATCAGCATTGGATTCTTTAGTGTAAATAAATAAATAAATCATGATCTCAGTCCCCAGTCACCTCTAATGTAAATAGAAGGGAGAAACTTTGTTTCTATTCAGCTATAAGCCAGTCATGAATTACTTATGTTGCTCTCACAAGCAGATTAAATGATGCAAGTTGACAAATGTTTATTTTGGTTTTCCTCTCCTACAAACCTGTATCTAACTCTTACCATTCCTTGGGATAGTTAACTGGATTGGACAGAGATTTTTCTGATTATTTCCTGATTATTTTCATACAAAAACACTTTCGAACTATTTTAGAGTGAATTTGGCCAAATTCCACATTTCAACCTCAGTTTTCTCTATAATAGCATGGGCAAAATATTCTCTTTGTAACACTGAGAGCAATGAAATGAGATTAAGAGGAAAGGGATGTGATAGGAATGGCAGAGTAAGAGGAGCTGTTTTCACAATGAACTCTTGCAAAAAAAAAAAATTAATAGACAAGGAACAAAGAGTGCCAAAACATTAGAACTGCACTTCTGCAGTTGGAAGGGAAGAAAGATAAGAGGTAGGCTGAAAAGTTACTAAAAAGATATGGCTATCATTCATGATGTTTATGAGTATTTCTAGCTTTCCACCTTCTGAACACATGGACTAATGTGCTTCAGGTCACTTAGTGGATGACTGATGAGGGCTAAGGAAGAAAGGAAGAGTGTGTGAGTGTATGTGACTTTTGAGCCTAAGAACTCAAGTACTGCTGCCAGACATCCTCCTCCCCCTGCCCTGAGGTCTTTCTCTTTGCCACTACTACCATCAGTTTTTTTTTTTTAATAATAAAAGGTTTTATTTGTGATTACAGCACATTAATTTGTCTTGGTAAAATACATGGAAATCCATTGTTTCTGTTCCAACCCTCTCTCCCTCTCCCTACAAACCATGTGAGAAGAACGTTTGTGGAGCTAATTCACAGTCCCTTAGGGTGGAGGGGTTTCACCCACAATGTTTCTTTTCGCTCTCCAGTACATGCTGTGTGTTGCTTGTACTTTGACCTCTTTTTAATTGTACAGGTTTTTGTAATCTGGGTTTCCTTTTAAGGTAGCATTTGGCCTATTCTGATGGAATGAGTTTATCTGGCACGAAATAGAGCACTTGATGATGGTCAATGTTGGTGGCACTGCAGTGATATCTACCCAGTAACCAAATGTAACCACAGATCCCTTCTGAAGGGCCATGGATTCTTCCAGTCCTGAGAACAAAAAAATCACAGTCTGGTTCTTTGTGTTTAAGACATCCAGGCTTGGAATTGTGTAACCTCGCCAGCTTTTAGAAGGACCAACCACACACACACAGAGAGACAATAATCACATATTTTATTCTTGAAAAATTAATTATAATAAAATGTCACAGACCTACATTTGGTTTAAAACATACAAACACAAGTAATGTGAAAACTCTTCACATGGCCTAGTTTTACCTTAACGACTATGAAAATATTGATATTATCACCAAGAATCTGAGTTGCGTCACCAAGACTTCTCATGTACATACAATGGAATGGCACTCTCCCCACATTTTTTCCCATGATTAGCATATACTTCCTCCAGTTTTCATTGGAGACTTCTCCGATACTATTTTAAAACAACACTAGTGACTTATTATGAATTGTCCTCACCCTTCTCCCTCCCTATCTTCTATCTAGATCACCTACAGGAAAGAAGTGAAAATGACATTTCTTTGTTGCTTTTAAAAAATCACTTCCTACGTATAAAGCAGTATGTTTGGTGAACTTTCAATAAAGTTTAAGTTGGCAAGTTTCACTCTCCATAATGCCAAAGAACGAAACCTCCTCGCTAACAGGAGAGACAGTAACAGAATTCTAGCAGTGATGCTGTTTCTAAAGCAGCTGCAAAAAATGAGTTTGTTGCTTCATTACCAACTGCTACATGAGTGCTGCTCAGATGTTCTAGAATTTACAGCTTAGAATACTGAGTTTAATGGGCTTAGCTGCAGAATAAATGCCATTGTCCTTGCATAGTTGGGTTTTTATCAGCAACACCAAGAGAACTGACACAATTCTAATACAAATGCTCAAAACACCCCTGCTTATGGGAATCGGAAAGCCAGGGCAGGACAGGATGGAACAACTTCAAGTGTTATAAATCAAGACGTTTTGTTTTCTTCCATAAGGCAGGCTGTATTTTTATATTAGACGTTGAGTTCTGGTATTATGCTAATAATGACAAATACTGAAACAGTGTCTACCATTCTCCAGAGAACAACTACATGTAAGCTCCAGAAAGAAGAGAAAATGCCTGTGTGGTGTCTGCCTGACATGAGGATGAAATACAAATGGCACTTCCATTTTAACCTTGGTAATCCTTACATTAACCACACTATATTATTAGGATATATATTAGTATATAGCTTGATGTAGTCAAGGCTAAAGGTTTTACTTGGAAGAATTTTTAAAGTACAAAGTAGATTTTCTTAGGAATCATATCTTTAAAAATTATACCCTGGCACGGTGTTAGGGTTGATAATTACTTTAAAAAAATGTCTGGGGGCCCGGCGATGTGGTGTAGCAGGTAAGGCCACTGACTGCAGTGCCAGCATCCCATATGGGCCTTGGTTCGAGTCTCATCTGCTCTACTTCCAATCCAGCTCTCTGCTATGACCTGGGAAGGCAGCAGAAGATGGCCCAAGTGTTTGGGCCCCTGCACCTGCATGGGAGACCCAAAAAAAGCTCCAGGTTCCTGACTTCAGATGGGCCCAGCTCCGGCCTTTGCAGCCATTTGGGGAGTGAACCAATGGATGGGAAACTCTCTCTACCTCTGTCTGTAACTCTGCCTTCCAAATAAATATGTAAATCTTAAAACAGAACAAAATACATCTGCAGAATGAATGGAGAGAAAAAAAAATTAGGTCAGTCCCATACTATTCATTGGTTCTCTGGAATTCAGCTTTTGGGATTTTTTTTTTCTTTCTGTAAACGCAGTTAACATTTTTCCACTTCCTAAAACAGAAAATGAGGACACAGGGAAGCACATTTGCTTTGAGTTCCCTGTATTAAAAGGAACTACATGAACAAGAATAGAAATACAGTTAACCACTGTCTTCTCAATACTCAGACAAATGCACTTCAAACATTTTATGGGACATGGAATTAAAACAGAAGTCTATTTTGATGCAAGGGAAAAAAAAAAAAAACCAAGGGAATCCATGCATACCAGGGGTTTTCAGAAAGTCAATAGAAAATGTATATTATGAAAACTATATGCATGGATTTTGAGATTTCTTTGCACCAAAATAATACTTGTTTACTTCTGTTTTCCTACGAACTTCCTTAAGTGTCCTTACATTCTGCTTTCGATTGGCGTTGTCTTGGCTGGTCCATCTGCTGGAAGTAGCCGGGCTGTCGCCTTACCCACCATCCATACCCACCGCTGCTCCTAACACTGGGCAAGAAGGAAGCACATGGAGTAGAAACAGAAAAAAATATTTTAACGAGAATAACACTAGGGAATAAATCCCAAATGACCTAGAATGCGTGAAGTCAACGTTGCTATCTGTGTTCCTCCTGTGAGGATGGGACAGCTTTGAATCACTGCCCAGTGAGCTGGTGAGGGAAAGTTCACGGGGCTGGCCCTGTGGTGCATACAGCAGGTTAAGCTGTGCCCATGACACTGGCATCCCATAGGAGTTCCAGATTTGAGTCCCAGCTGCTCCACGACTGATCCAGCTCCCTGCTAATATGCCTGGGAAGTAGCAGAAGATGGCCCAAGTGTTTGAGCCCCTGCACCCACGTAAGAGACCTGGATGGAGTTCCTGGCTTCTGGCTTCTGGCTTCAGCCTAGCCCAGCCCTGGCCGTTGCAGCCATCTGGGGAGTGAGCCAGTGATATTGCCCTTTCAAATAAGTAAATCTTTAGAAAGAAATAATGAAGTTCAGATCCCGAAGAGCAGCGTGTTTGTTTCTGCCCACCCTCAGTCACGTCTGATCAATCCACGGCTCTCGCCACAGAATGCTTCCCCGTGAGATTTCACTCGCCCACTGGCGGAGGGCACCGTCTAGCTCTCTTCTCCAGTTGACTCTCCCTGTAATTCTCCTCCACTCCCTGCTTGCCCGGAGAAAATCCTGGAGCCCCTGCCTGGAATTCCCCGGGCTGCTGAGAGCCTGGAAATGCAGTCCCCAGGAAGGGGCTCAGGGCTCTGTGGGCGGTGACGTTCTAAGCCTTACATTTTGGGGGTGGCTGCAAGGGTCTGACTTAGACCCTCTCAGCAATGCAGCGCGCGGAGCGCAGGAGGCTGTCCGGGAGCCCTGGCCTCCTGCTTTCCTTGACTGCCGGCACCCGAAACTGGAACATTGCGGAAACTACGCCGCTCCACCCTCTGTGTCGAGGGCCGGCCACTCTGTCCCAGGGATAGGGCAGGGGGCTCCATCACTTACGCCATCCCCTGAGCGATTCCTTTAAATGTCACCAGCATGGAGGGGCGTTAACTGTATTCACAGAGGGAAAGCTGTCGTCAAGGATCTTCAACACAGTTCTAGACGATGGAACACAACCCCCTTGTTGGCTTTATGGGCAGAAAACGTGAAACCTGTGTCACTGAAAAATTACTTTTTTCCCCAGTGACTTTTAGAAGATTCACATCAACCCAGGCAACCTAGGCTATCCTCTGGGGCGGAGGGCAGACACATTTGTGTGTAATCACTTTCCTCTTTAAACTCAAGTAAACCTCGGGTGGTAAAAATCTCAAATTGCTCTTTAAGCCAAGAAGATGCTCCAGGTGAAGGTAACGGCCTGGGCGTCGCGCAGTGCAGACGGAGCTCAGTCACCGCGTGGTGTGCTTGTCCACGTTTACGCATCTTTCTGTTGCAGGAGCTTTGATGCCTGGCTCTTCCCTTCTCTCTTCTAACTCATCTGGTGAACGAATATCATCTTGAAGTAGTTAGAGAAGGCAGCGAGCTCGGCTCTGTGGGCTTTGAAGTACACGTCTCCAATAGCAACGGTGCGGTCACACAGGAAACCGAACTCCCGCTGCTGGAGGAGGACAAGGCTATGGCCAGCACTATCCATCGTGGCGGGCCAGCTCCGCGGTGCGGGAGGAGCGGGTTCCCGCGTCACGCACCGCCGTGGCCCGCTCTGGCGTGGCTTCCCTCATCCGTGTTTGGTATGCTGGTTTTTTTCATTCAGATGGAGTGCACAACATGGTAAAAAGGCACAAAGCCGCAGCTGACCCATGATAGACACACAGAAAGAGCAAGAAGCATATTTTGACATCATTTTTTCTCATTAATTCTCTGGATTCCTTTGTTACTGCAATATAATCTAGCCTTTCCTGACTGATCTCTACAATAATAGAGAATTTGCTTTGTCTAATTTTACCATGGAGAGATCATATCTAGAGTTGGGCTACGAATTATAAATTTAATGATAGAGATACATAAAATACATAACTGTTCATGGAGATTTGTTTCACCAGATATATGAAGTTAAGAAAGTTAAAAATATGGTAGAAAATATTGTTAGGAGAAAATAATTTGCTATTTACTGGCTTCTCAAAGGAATGGAATACAGAGAATTACATTTCTGACTGAGCGAATAATGAGGCTGAGAATGACTGTTAGATTGCTTTGTTCCTTGGGAAAAGTGAACAGGAATAAATAGACCAAAGCCTTAGAAATGGAACAGCAGGAAACACCAAAGCCAGGAGAGCGGGAGAAGTTGGGTGTTGGGAAGTGGGAGGAAAATGTGATTGTGGAATTACATCATTGGATGTATAAATTATTTGTCTTTTTGGAAATTAAGTTAATTACATTGTGTATCACACGAATGCATCCCTCTTCTCCTTTTCCGTACAAAATCTTCACTATGTCTTCCAAAGAAAATCTTACTCCCACAAAGTCACAGGAACTACTACTGCTTTAGGTGAAATGTTGAATTCTGTTTGAAGGAACTGTAGGGTAAAGTCATTAGATCCATCTAGTGGTAAATAAACATTTCCAACCTGTTTCAAGCATTCACGTTACTTTCCACATTAGAATCACAATGAGAATGCAAAAAAAATGAATTGAGATTTATAACTAAAAATGTAGCAAAGTCATAGAATACAGTTTATTTTTTAAATTTTCTTTTTTTAATTTTTTTAACTCTTATTTAATGAATATAAATTTCTTTTTTTTTAAATTAAACTTTTATTTAATGAATATAAATTTCCAAAGTACAGCCCATGGGTTGCAATGGCTTCCCCCTCCCAAAACTTCCCTCCCACCCACACCCTCCTCTTTCCCGCTCCCTCTCCCCCTCCAATCACATCATGAATCATTTCCAATTCTCTTTATATACAGAAGATCAGCTTAGTATATATTAGGTAACGATTTCAACAGTTTGCCGCCATATAGCAACACATAGTGAAAAAAAATACTGTTGGAGTACTAGTTATAGCATCAAACAAGAGTGTACAGCACATTAAAAACAGAGATCCTACATAATTTTTTTTAAATTAATTAATTTTCTATGCCATTTCCAATTTAACACCAGGGGTTTTTTTTTTTTTATTTCCAATTATCTTTATATACAGAAGATCGATTCAGTATATAATTAGTAAAGATCACATCAGTTTGTACCCACGCAGAAACACAAAGTGTAAAAATAATGTTTCAGTACTAGTTATAGCATCACTGCAGATTAGATAATACATTAAGGACAGATCCCACATGGGATGTAAGTACACAGTGACTTTTGTTGCTGACTTAACAATTTGACACTCCTGTTCATGGCGTCAGTAATCTCCCTAGGCTCTAGTCATGAGTTGCCAAGGCTATGGAAGCCTTTAGAGTTCGCTGACTTTGATCTTATTCCGATAGGGTCCTAGTCAAAGTGGAAGTTCTCTCCTCCCTTCAGAGAAAGGTACCTCCTTCTTTGATGGCCCCGTTCTTTCCATTGGGATCTCACTCACAGAGATCTTTGATTTAGGTCTTCCTCTTTTTTTTTCTTTTCCATGGTGTCTTGGCTTTCCATGCCTACAATACTCTCATGGGCTCTTCCGCCAGATCCGAATGCCTTAAGGGCTGATTCTGAGGCCAGAGTGTTGTTTAGTACATCTGCCATTCTATGAGTCTGCTATGTATCCCACTTCCCATGTTGTATCTTTCTCTCCCTTTTTGATTCTATCATTTAGTATTAGCAGACACTTGTCTTGTTTGTGTGATCCCTTTGATTCTTAGACCTATCAGAGCCATCAGTTGTGAACTGAAATTAATCACTTGTACTAGTGAGATGGCATTGGTACATGCCACCTTGATGGGATTGTATTGGAATCCCCTGGTACATTTCTAAATCCATCATTTGGGGCAAGTCTGATTTTGCATGTCCCAAATTGTACATCTCCTCCCTCTCTTTTTCCACTCTTAGATTTAACAGGGATCACTTTTCAGTTAAAATTTAAACATCTAAGGATATTTGTGTGTTAATTACAGAGTTCAACCACTAGTACTAGAACAACAACAACAACAACAAATACTAAAAAGGATAAAGTATTACATTGTTCATCTAGAGCCAGGACAAGAGCTGATCAGGTCATAGTTTCTTATAGTGTAGATTTCACTTCAACAGGTTTCCCCTTTGGTGCTCAGTTGTCGCCGATCAGGGAAAACAAATGAAATTTGTCTCTTTGGGACTGGCTTAATTCACTCAGCATGATGTTTTCCAGATTGCTCCATCTTGTTGCAAATGACTGGGTTTCATTGTTTCTTACTGCTGTATAGTATTCTATGGAGTACATGTCCCATAATTTCTTTATCCAGTCTACTGTTGATGGGCATTTGGGTTGGTTCCAGGTCTTAGCTATTGTGAATTGAGCTGCAATAAACATTAATGTGCAGATGGCTTTTTTATTAGCCAAATTAATTTCCTTTGGGTAAATTCCAAGGAGTAGTATGGCTGGGTTGTATGGTAGGGTTATGTTCAGGTTTCTGAGGAATCTCCAGACTGACTTCCATAGAGGCTTAACCAGTTTGCATTCCCACCAACAGTGGGTTAGTGTCCCTTTTTCCCCACATCCTCTCCAGCATCTGTTGTTGGTAGATTTCTGAATGTGAGCCATTCTAACCGGGGTGAGGTGAAACCTCATTGTGGTTTTGATTTGCATTTCTCTGATGGCTAGTGATCTTGAACATTTTTTCATGTGTCTGTTGGCCATTTGGATTTCCTCTTTCAAAAAATGTCTATTGAGGTCCTTGGCCCATCTCTTAAGTGGGTTGTTTGTTCTGTTGTTGTGGATTTTCTTGATTTCTTTGTAGATTCTGGTTATCAACCCTTTATCTGTAGTATAGTTTACAAATATTTTTTCCCATTCTGTCGGTTGCCTCTTTACTTTCCTGACTGTTTCTTTTGAAGTACAGAAACTTCTCAATTTGATGCAATCCTAAATGTTAATTTTGGTTTTGACTGCCTGTGCTCCTGGGGTATTTTCCAAGAAGTCTTTGCCTGTACCTATATCTTGCAGGGTTTCTCCAATGCTCTCTAATAATTTGATGGTTTCGGGTCGTAGATTTAAGTCTTTAATCCATGTTGAGTGAATTTTTGTGTAAGGTGATAGGTATGGGTCTTGCTTCAAGCTTCTGCATGTGGAAATCCAGTTTTCCCAGCACCATTTATTGAATAGGCTGTCCTTATTCCAGGGATTAGTTTTGAATTTTCGATCAAATATGAGTTGGCTGTAGATGTTTGGGTTGATTTTTGGTGTTTCTATTCTGTTCCATTGGTCTATCCTTCCGTTTCTGTATCAGTACCATGCTGTTTTGATAACAATTGCCCTGTAGTATGTCCTGAAATCTGGTATTGTGATGCCTCTGGCTTTGTTTTTGTTGTACAAGATTGCTTTGGCTATTCGAGGTCTTCTGTGTCTCCATATGAATTTCAGCATCATTTTTTCCAGATCTGAGAAGAAGGTCTTTGGTATCTTGATTGGTATTGCATTGAATGTATAAATTGCTTTTGGGAGAATAGACATTTTGATGATATTGATTCTTCCAATCCATGAGCATGGAAGATTTCTCCATTTTTTGGTATCCTCTTCTATTTCTTTCTTTAAGATTTTGTAATTTTCATCGTAGAGATCTTTAACGTCCTTGGTTAAGTTTATTCCAAGGTATTTGATTGTTTTTGTAGCTATTGTGAATGGGATTGATCTTAGAAGTTCTTCCTCAGCCGTGTCATTGCCTGTGTATACAAAGGCTGTTGATTTTTGTGCATTGATTTTATATCCTGCTACTTTGCCAAACTCTTCGATGAGTTCCAGTAGTCTCTTAGTAGAGTTCTTTGGATACCCTAAATAAAGAATCATATCATCTGCAAAGAGGGATAGTTTGAGTTCTTCCTTCCCAATTTGTATCCCTTTAATTTCTTTTTCTTGCCTAATAGCTCTGGCTAGAACTTCCAGAACTATATTGAAGAGCAGTGGTGAGAGTGGGCATCCCTGTCTGGTACCAGATCTCAGCGGAAATGCTTCCAACTTTTCCCCATTCAATAGGATGTGGGCCGTGGGTTTTTCATATATTGCTTTGATTGTATTGAGGAATGTTCCTTCTATACCCAGTTTGCTTAGAGTTTTCATCATGAAAGGGTTTTGTATTTTTCAAATGCTTTCTCTGCGTCTATTGAGAGAATCATATGGTTTTTCTTCTGCAGTCTGTTAATGTAGTGTATTACGTTGATTGTTTTGCGAACGTTGAACCATCCCTGCATACCAGGGATAAATCCCACTTGGTCTGGGTGGATGATCTTTCTGATGTGTTGTTGCATTCTATTGGCCAGAATTTTATTGAGTATTTTTGCATCTATGTTCATCAGGGATATTGGTCTGTAATTCTCTTTCAATGTTGCGTCTCTTTCTGGCTTAGGAATTAAGGTGATGCTGGCTTCATAGAAAGAATTTGGGAGGATTCCCTCTTTTTCGATTGTTCTGAATAGTTTGAGAAGAAATGGAGTTACTTCTTCTTTAAATGTCTGGTAGAATTCAGCAGTGAATCCATCTGGTCCTGGGCTTTCTTTGTTGGGAGGGCCTTTATTACTGTTTCAATTTCTGTCTCAGTTATAGGTCTGTTTAGGTTTTCTGTGTCTTCATGATTCAATTTAGGTAGCTTTCATGTGTCCAGGAATCTATCCATTTCTGATAGATTTCCCTGTTTGCTGGCATACAAGTCCTTGTAGTAATTTCTGATGATTCTTTTTATTTCTGTGGTGTCTGTTGTTACGTTTCCTTTTTCATCTCTGATTTTATTGATTTGGGCCTTTTCTCTCCTTTTTTTAGTTAGTTGAGCCAATGGTGTGTCAATTTTATTCATTTTTTCAAAAAACCAGCTCTTCGCTTGGCTGATTTTTTGTAAGGTTTTTTGGATCCAATCCTGTTGATTTCTTCTCTGATTTTAATTATTTCTCTTCTCCTACTAGATTTGGGTCTGGTTTGCTGCAGTTTTTCTAGATCCTTGAGATGCGTTGAAAGCTCATTTATTTGGTGCCTTTTCAATTTCTTGATGTAGGCACCTATTGCTATAAACTTTCCTCTCAACACTGCTTTTGCCGTAACCCATAAATTTTGATACGTTGTGTTGTTATCCTCATTTACTTCCAGAAAGTTTTTGATTTCTCTTTTAATTTCTTCTATGACCCATTGTTCATTCAGGAGCATGTTGTTCAGTCTCCATGTGTTTGCATACTCTCTAGGGATTCCTGAGTTCCTAATTTCCAACTTCATTCCGCCGTGGTCTGAGAAGCTGCATGGTATGATTCTAACTCTTTTAAATTTGCTGAGACTTGCTTTATGGCCTAGTATGTGGTCAATCCTAGAGAAGGTTCCATGCACTGCTGAGAAGAATGTAAAATCTTTAAATGTAGGATTGAAAGTTCTGTAGATATCTGTTAGATCCATCTGGGCAATAGTGTCAATTAAATCTGCTGTTTCCTTGTTGATCTTCTGTCCGGTTGATCTATTTCTGAGATTGGAGTATTTTTTAAAATTTTCAAATACATTTCTGGGAACTTAGATTGTATTTCATCTGAAATGAAAGATATGTTCTTTAAATACAAGAATGATCTTGCTGTTAAAAGAGTTAACCATATGTGTATTAAGTTAACTGAAAATAGATCTTAGTAAAAAGTAAGAATGGGAATAAGAGATGGAGCAGGAAGAGGGGTGGGAGGGTGGGTACAATGGTAAAAATTAATATATTCATAAAGTTGTATTTATGAAAAAACTAAATTGTTATACATTAAAAAAAGAAAGACTTGGATATACACTGGTGGCTTACAAACCAGTGGCAGCTTAAATGTAGGAAATAGGCCTAGACAGAAGAGTTCTCATTGTCTATTGTCTTGCCCATTTAATCAGACTGTCCTGATCTGTATATTTCAAAATTGGAATTCTGGGTAATATTTGTTTTTTTTTTTAAATAAAGTATTCAAAGGATAAGTTCTCTTGGAATTGTTTGAATACTTTTATATGTAATCTCTCTTTTAGGACAACCATGGTAAATAATGTCTAACATAATCTCAAATTTCAAACACTTGTCTCTGTGGTTGCTTATGAAAGATCTCCATGGTGTGTTTTTTCTTACTTTTTCCTTCAGTCATCTCTATCTTACCTCAACAAATCTACTTTATCATACTCTCAAGACCTCTGTTAACTTGCCATGCTAACTTCACATACTTAGAACTTCTATGGCGTTTATCTTCATTTCTGTATCTCTCTTTGTTGTGGACTAATGGTTTCATGTCACAGTTTATTTCTAGACAGTTCTTCCAAGCTTTGTATCCCCCATGTCTCTCTAGTACTTTCAGCCTTGTGAGTGTTCTGTAATTCTGACCAAATCACGACTTCTGCTACTGATCTTCAATTATAGAAACAGTCCAAACTAAATTATTATTTTTAAATAAGAAATTAATTATAAGTTCAATTATATTTGCATATTTTGTGTTCCAGATTAGAGCTCTGAAAATTGATTGAAATAAATGATTACCATTTTCATGCAAATTCTGCCAGGAGAACAGTGATCTACTATAAAGGGACAGACCTTATAGACTTCTTCTAGACTTATTCTTCAGTCAGCTTTTTGTAGGGAACTTTCTCATTGAATCAATAGTGTGGGATGGCAGAGAGAATGACAGTGTAATAGGCTTAAAGATCCAGTATCAGACACTTGCTTTATAAATTTGTTGTGCTTTTAGGAGCTTCTCACACCCAGTCCCATAGATACCACTTGAATGATAGACCACTGCTCTGCACATGTCCAAATATGGCTTAATGGAACAAATGACATTCAGTATAAGATGAGTAGTTCCAGTTTCTGGTCACTTGTCCTACAGTAACTGACATGTTCAGTGTCTACCAAAAGAAAAAAAAAAAAACACAACAATCTAGAGCTATATCTCAAATGGAGGGTAATTACTAGACAGTGTTTTATTGTTCAAAACTCTAAAATCCTCATGTGGAAGTTTCTTGGCAAGACCAATCCAGCATTCTTTTATCTCACAGAATTTTTAAGCCCCATTAGATCAACTGGGGTTAAGGCTAAGTGATAGAGTGCTTGTAAATGCAATTTGAGGTAGCTGGGGAAACTTCTCTAGGCCATTTTGAAAGTTGTAGGGGTTACTTGGTAAATGGTTAGAGAAGCAGACCCAAATGTAACTTATCTTACTCCCCAAATCAAAGATACTCACTAAATATTTAACCTTTCTCTGGTTAGGAGCAAAAGGTGCAGCCAACTGTCATTCCTTGGAGAGTATAATTTGACATACTCCAGAAGACAGAACATTTAGAAGTTTCACTGAACTGATAGGTTCTTGAATTTCCTTGGGACTTATCTTTCATTAGGTTGTAAGCGTTTTTCTTCCCCAGGTATTTTGTGTATTATCCTCACCGAGTCTAATAAACTTGATGTCTTCAATGTACTGGACAAGTGTAAAGTGCTGTGGAAATGTGACAAGACCAAAATCCCTTTGGGTTTATTTACAATAGAGAGCCAGAAAATTAACATACAGATGAGTAAGATTGTAGAAAATATTGTTGGATCTTTCATGTGAAATATAATTGATTCTGATAACCTTAGTTTATTGGTATTTGTTTAAAAATCATTTACATCTCAATACTTTCAATTCCAATTGCTAAAAGCTTTATTGAGTTGCGCTTGTCAAGTGTTCACATTTGGCAAGGCAGCTTCAGTTAGATTTTTTTTTACTTTTTGAAAACTTTAACATGAATATGAATATTATACATATTTGGGGGTTACAATGTGATATTTTAATATATGTATATACTGTAATGTCCAATTAGGATAAATATGATTACCTTTCCAACATTTAACAAATTTTTATAATAAAAATATCCAAAAGCCTGTCTTTTCATTTGTTCTTCTTTTCACAGCTAAATATACAGAACAGTATCTATAGACACTATACTGTGCTTTTTTTGCTTTTAAAACTATTACGAATGCACTATGTGCTTCCTGAAAGTAGACCCATGTACCCACTCTGCTTTACAATTTTACTTCTTGCTGGTTTCAACTTTCCACCATAAATTGAAAAGACTGAAGAATTTCTCTATGTCCCTTGATTTATGCAAAGGTGGACATTGCCTTCTAGGTTATGATAAAACCATATGGGAAGCACAAATTTTGTTTTTCTTAAATTATAACTCATTAAACATACTTTTTGATGTATAGTCAGCTTCTTTTTTAAAATTTTATTTAAGGTGTACAAATTTTATGTATTTCACTTAAACAGATTTAGGAACATAATGATACTTCTTACCCTACCCTCCATTCTGCCTATTCTTTCACCCTTCTTGCTACTCCCTCTCCTATTCCCATTCTTAATTTTTACAAAGACCTATTTTCAGTTTACTTTATAGTCATAAGATTAACCCTGCACTAAGTAAAGAGTTCAATAAATGTGAAGAAAAAACATTATTCTTCAACAAATCAGACAGGGCTGTAAATAATCATCGAATTTCAAAATGCCAATTTCACTCCTATATATTACATTTTAGGTACTCTATTGTTACTCCGGATCGGGGAAAACATAAGGTATTTGTCTTTTGGGGACTGGCTTATTTCACTAAATATAATTTTTCAGTTGCATCCATTTTGTTTTACTGCTGAGGAGTATTTCATAGAGTATATATACCATGATTTGTTTTTCCAGTCATCAATTGATGAATATCTGGGTTTATTCCACATCGCAACTATTGTAAATTAAGCTGCAATGAGAATTCAGATACAGATAACTTTTCAACTGCTGATTTCATTCCCTTTGAGTAAATTCCCAGGAGTGAGATTGCTGGGTCATTTGGTAGGTCTATATTCAGATTTCTGAGATATCTCCATACTGTCTTCCACAATGGCTGGACCACTTCGCATTCCCACCAAGAGTGGATTAGAGTACCTTTTCACGCACATCCTTACCAGCATTTGTTGTTTGTTGATTTCTGTATGAAAATCATTCTAACGGGGGTAAGGTGAAACCCCATTGTGGTTTTGATTTCATTTACCTGATGACTAATGATCTTGAACATTTTTTTCATGTGTCTGTTGGCCATATAAATTTTCCCCTTGAAAATTACCTGTTGAAGTCCTTTGCCCATTTCCTAACTGGATTGTTTATTTTGTTGTTGAATTTCCTGAGCTCCCCATAGACTCTGGATATTAATCTTCTACCAGTTTCATAGTTTGCAGATAATTTCTTCCATTCTGTTGGTTGCCTCTTCACTATGCTGAGTGCTTCTTCCACAATGCAGAAGCACCTCAGCTTCATGTAATCCCATTTGTCAATTTTGGCTTTGATAGTCTGTGCTTCTGGGGTCTTTTCCAAGAAGTTTTTGCCTATGCCAATGTCTTCCAGAGTTTCTCCATTGTTTTCTAGTAATTTGATGGTATCAGGGTGTAGATTAGGCCCTTGATCCATTTTTAGTGGATTTTTGTGTAAGGTGTACGGTGGGGGTCTTATTTTATACTTTTGCACATGAAGATCCAGTTTTCCCAGCACGATTTGTTAAAGAAATTGTCCTTGCACCAGGGAATGATTTTAGCTCCTTTGTTAAAGATAAGTTAATTGTAGATGTGTGGGTTGATTTCTGTAGTTTCTATTCTGTTCCATTGGTCTACATGTCTATTTTCTGCCAGTACTATGCAGTTTTGATTATAACTGTCCTGTAGTATGTCTTGAAATCTGCTAGTGATGCTTCCGGCTATGTTTTTGTTGTACAAGATTACTTTAGCTATTCTGGGTCTCTTGTCTTTTCATATGAATTTTAGCATGAATTTTCCTAGATCTGAAAAGAATGTCATTGGAATTTTGATTAAAATTGCACTGAATTTGTAAATTGGTTCAGTAGTATGGATATTGATGATATTAATTCTTCTAACCCACAAACATTGACAATTTTTCCATTTTTGTGTCTTATTCTATTTCTTTCTCTATGTTTTATAATTTTCATCACAGAGATCTTTGATTTCCTTGGTTAAATTTATTCCAAGGTATTTATTTTTTTGTAGCTATTGTGAGTGCGATTGATCTTAGAAGTTATTTCTCAGCCAGGGCATTGTCTTTGTATTGATTTTTGTGTGCTAATTTTATATCCTGCCACTTTACCAAACTCTTTTATGAGTTTCAATAGTCTCTTAGTGGAATCTTTTGTTTCCCCTATATATAGAGTCATGTCATCTGCAAATAGGGATAGTTTCAGTTCCTAATTTCTAATTTGTATCCCTTTGATTTCTTTTTCTTACCTAGTGGGTCTTCCTAAAATTTCCAGGGCTATATTTAAAAGCAATAATGAGACATCCTTGTTTGGTTTAAGACCTTAATGGGAATGCTTCCAACTTTTCCTCGTCAATATGATGTTGGTTGTGGATTTGTCATAAATTACCTTGATTGTGTTGAGGAACGTTCCTTCTATATTCAATTTGCTGAAGATTTCCATCATGAAAGGAGTTGTATTTTATCAAATAATTTCTCTACCTCTATTGAAGTAATCATATAGGTTTTGTTCTTGAGTTCATTAACGTGATGTATCACATTGATTGATTTGCAGATATTAAACCATCCCTGTGTATCAGAGTTAAATCCCACTAGTCTGGGTGAATGACCTTTGAATGTATTGTTGGAATCGATTAGCTAGTATTTTGTTGAGGATTCCTGCATCTATGTTCTTCAGGGATATTGGTTTATAGTTCTGTTTCTCTGCTGTTCTTTTTCTGGTTTAGGAATTAGGGTGATGCTAGCCTTGTAGAAGGAGTTTGGGAGGATTCCTTCCTTTTCAATTGTTTTCTTTTTTTATTATTATTTTTTGACAGGTAGACTTATAGACTGTGAGAGAGAGAGATGGAAAGAAATGTCTTCCTTCCGTTGGTTCACTCCCCAAATGGTCGCCATGGCCAGTGCTGCACCGATCCAAAGGCAGGAGCCAGGTGCTTCTTCCTGGTCTCCCATGCGGTTGCAGGGGCTCAAGTATTTGGGCCATTCTCCACTGCCCTTCTGGGCCACAGCAGAGAGCTGGACTGGAAGAGGAGCAACCGGGACTAGAAACTAGCACCCATATGGGATGCCAGCGCCACAGGAGGAGGATTAACCAAGTGAGCCACAGCACCAGGCCCCTCAATTGTTGTCAATAGCTTGAAAAGAATTGAAATGAGTTCTTACATGTCTGCTAGAATTCAGCAGTGAAGCCATCTGGTCCTAGAATTTTCTTTGTTGGGAGGATCCTTTTATTTATTTTTTTAAACTTTTATTTAATGAATATAAAGTGCCAAAGTACAGTTTATGGATTACAATGGCTCCCCCCCATAACTTCCTTCCCACCAACAACCCTCCCCTTTCCCGCTCCCTCTCCCCTTCCATTCACATCAAGATTCATTTTCAATTCTCTTTATATACAGAAGATCAGTTTAGTATATATTAAGTAAAGATTTCAACAGTTTGCCCTCACATAGCAACATCAAGTGAAAAATACTGTTGGAGTACTGGCTATAGCATTAAATAACAGTGTACAGCACATTAAGGACCGAGATCCGACATGATTTTTTTTTAAGAATTGATTAATTTTCTATGCAATTTCCAATTTAACACCAAGTTTTTTTTTTATCATTTTCAATTATCTTTATATACAGAAGATCGATTCAGTATATACTAAGTAAACATTTTATCAGTTTGCACCCACACAGAAACACAAAGTGTAAAAATACTGTTTCAGCCGGCACCGTGGATCAACAGGCTAACTTCCACCTAGCAGCGCTGGCACACTGGGTTCTAGTCCCGGTCGGGGTGCCGGATTCTGTCCCGGTTGCCCCTCTTTCAGGCCAGCTCTCTGCTATGGCCCGGGAGTGCAGTGGAGGATGGCTCAAGTACTTGGGCCCTGCACCCTGTGGGAGACCAGGAGCAGCACCTGGCTCCTGCCTTGGGATCAGCGTGGTGCACTGGCCGCAGCGGCCATTGGAGGCTGAACCAACAGCAAAGGAAGACCTTTCTCTCTGTCTCTCTCTCTCTCATTGTCCACTCTGCCTGTCAAAAATAAAAAATAAATAAATAAATAAATAAATAAAAATAAAAAATACTGTTTCAATACTAGTGATAGCATTACTTTACATTGGACAACACATTAAAGACAGATCCCACATGAGACGTAAGTACACAGTGACTCTTGTGGCTGACTTAACAATTTGACATTCTTGTTTATGGCGTCAGTAATCTCCTTAGGTTCTAGGCATGAGTTGCCAAGGCTATGGAAGCCTTTAGGGTTCACCGACTTTGACCTTATTCCGACAGGGTCCTAGTCAAAGTGGAAGTTCTCTCCTCCCTTCAGAGAAAGGTACCTCCTTCTTTGATGGCCCCGTTCTTTCCACTGGGATCTCACTCACAGAGATCTTTTATTTAGGTCTTCTTTTTTTTTCCATGGTGTCTTGGCTTTCCATGCCTACAATACTCTCATGGGCTCTTGAGCCAGATCCGAATGCCTTAAGGGCTGATTCTGAGGCCAGAGTACTATTTAGCACATCTGCCATTCTATGAGTCTACTGTGTCTCCCACTTCCCATATTGGATCGTTCTCTCCCTTTTTGGTTCTATCAGTTAGTATTAGCAGACACTAGTCTTGTTTATGTGATCCCTTTGACTCTTAGACCTATCAGTGTGATCAATTGTGAACTGAAATTAATCACTTGGACTAGTGAGATGGCATTGGTACATGCCACCTTGATGGGATTGTATTGGAATCCCCTGGTACATTTCTAAATCCATCATTTGGGGCAAGTCTGATTTTGCATGTCCCAAATTGTACATCTCCTCCCTCTCTTTTTTTCCCACTCTTATATTTAACAGAAATCACTTTTCAGTTAAAATTTAAACACTTAAGAATAATTGTGTGTTAATTACAGAGTTCATCCACTAGTACTAGAATAAAAAAAAAATACTAAAATGGATAAAGATTTACATGGTACATCAACAGTCAGGACAAGAGCTGATCAAGTCACTGTTTCTCATAGTGCCCATTTCACTTCAACAGGTTTCCCCTTTGGTGCTCAGTTAGTTGTTGCTGATCAGGGAAAACAAATGATATGTGTCTCTTTGGGACTGGCTTAATTCACTCAGCATTACGTTTTCCAGATTCCTTCATCTTGTTGCAAATGACCGGCTTTCATTGTTTTTGACTGCTGTATAGTATTCTATAGAGTACATGTCCCATAATTTCTTTATCCAGTCTTGTGTTGATGGGCATTTGGGTTGATTCCAGGTCTTAGCTATTATGAATTGAGCTGCAATAAACATTAAGGCGCAGACTGCTTTTTTGTTTGCCAATTTAATTTCCTTTGGGTAAATTCCAAGGAGTAGTATGGCTGGGTTGAATGGTAGGGTTATATTCAGATTTCTTTTCTTTTTTTTTTTGACAGGCAGAGTGGATAGTGAGAGAGAGAGACAGAGAGAAAAGTCTTCCTTTTTGCCATTGGTTCACCCTCCAATGGCTGCTGCGGCCAGCGCATCTCGCTGATCCAAAGCCAGGAGCCAGGTGCTTCTCCTGGTCTCCCATGCGGGTGCAGGGCCCAAGGACTTGGGCCATCCTCCACTGCCTTCCCTGGCCATGGTAGAGAGCTGGCTTGGAAGAGGGACAACCGGGATAGAATCCGGCACTCCAACCGGGACTAGAACCCGGTGTGCTGGTGCCGCAAGGTGGAGGATTAGCCTGTTAAGCCATGGCGCCCGCCATATATTCAGGTTTCTGAGGAATATCCAGACTGACTTCCATAGTGGCTTAACCAGTTTGCATTCCCACCAACAGTGGGTTAGTGTCCCTTTTTCCCCACATCCTCTCCAGCATCTGTTGTTGGTAGATTTCTGAATGTGAGCGATTCTAACTGGGGTGAGGTGAAACCCCATTGTGGTTTTGATTTGCATTTCCCTGATTGCTAGTGATCTTGAACATTTTTTCATGTGTCTGTTGGCCATTTGGATTTCCTCTTTCAAAAAAATGTCTATTGAGGTCCTTGGCCCATCTCTTAAGTGGGTTGTTTGTTTTGATGTTGTGGAGTTTCTTGATTTCTTTGTAGATTCTGGTTATCAATCCTTTATCTGTTGCATAGTTTGCAAATATTTTTTCCCAACTGTCAATTGCCTCTTTACTCTCCTGACTGTTTCTTTTGAAGTACAGAAACTTCTCAATTTGATGCAATCCCAATAGTTAATTTTAGCTTTGACTGCCTATGCTTCTGGGTTCTTTTCCAGGAAGTCTTTGACAGTACCTATATCTTGCAGGGTTTCTCCAATGCTCTCTAATAATTTGATGGTTTCGGGTCATAGATTTAAGTCTTTAATCCATGTTGCGTGAATTTTTGTGTAAAGTGAAAGGTAGGGATCTTGCTTCATGATTCTGCACGTGGAAATCCAGTTTTCCCAGCACCATCTATTAAATAAACTGTCCTTACTCCAGGGATTGGTTTTTGTTCTTTGATCAAATATAAGTTGGCTGTAGATGTTTGGATTGATTTCTGGTGTTTCTATTCTGTTCCATTGGTCTATCCATCTATTTCTGTACCAGTAACATGCTCTTTTGATAACAACTGCCCTGTAGTATGTCCTGAAATCTGGTATTGCGATGCCTCTGGCTTTGTTTTTGTTGTAGAAGATTGCTTTAGCTATTTGAGGTCTCCTGTGTCTCCATATGAATTTCAGCATCATTTTTTCCAGATCTGAGAAGAATGTCTTCGGTATCTTGATTGGTATTGCATGGAATCTGTACATTGCTTTTGGGAGAATGAACATTTTGATGATATTGATTCTTCCAATCCATGAGCATGGAAGATTTCTCCATTTTTTGGTATCCTCTTCTATTTCTTTCTTTAAGATTTTGTAATTTTCATCGTAGAGATCTTTAACGTCCTTGGTTAAGTTTATTCCAAGGTATTTGATTGTTTTTGTAGCTATTGTGAATGGGATTGATCTTAGAAATTCTTCCTCAGCTGTGGCATTGCCTGTGTATACAAAGGCTGTTGATTTTTGTGCATTGATTTTATATCCTGCTACTTTGCCAAACTCTTCGATGAGTTCCAGTAGTCTCTTAGTAGAGTTCTTTGGATACCCTAAATAAAGAATCATATCATCTGCAAAGAGGGATAGTTTGAGTTCGTCCTTCCCAATTTGTATCCCTTTAATTTCTTTTTCTTGCCTAATAGCTCTGGCCAGAACTTCCAGAACTATATTGAAGAGCAGTGGTGAGAGTGGGCATCCCTGTCTGGTACCAGATCTCAGCGGAAATTCCTCCAACTTTTCCCCATTCAATAGGATACTGGCCGTGGGTTTTTCATATATTGCTTTGATTGTATTGAGGAATGTTCCTTCTATACCCAGTTTGCTTAGAGTTTTCATCATGAAAGGGTTTTGTATTTTATCAAATGCTTTCTCTGCAGGGAGGATCCTTTTACTGATCCATTCTCCATTTATTATTGGTCTATTTAGGTTTTCTATGTTTTTATAAATCAATTTTGGTAGATGGTTTGTGCCCAGGAATCTATCCATTTCTTCTCGACTTCCCAATTATTTGTTGGCATATAGTTCTTTGTAGGAACTCCTGATGATTCTTTTTGTTTATGAGGTAAATGTTGTTACATTTCCTTTTCTGTCTCTTATTCTGTTGATTTGGTTTTTCTCCCTCTTGTTTCGGTTAGTTGAGCCAAGAGTGTGTCCATTTTGTTTATTTTTTTCAAAAAATTCCCAACTCTTTAATTCACTGATCTCTTTTATTTTTGTCTCAATTTTTTTATTTCTTTTCTAATTTTAATTATTTCTTTCTTCCTACTAATATTGGGTTTGGATTGTTGTTGGTTTTTTTAGGTCCTTGAGATTTATTGATAGTGCATCTATTTGGTGCCGTTCCACCTTCTTGATTTAGGCACCAATTGTTATGAACTTCCCTTGTTAAACTGCTTTTGCTATATCCTGTATGTTTTGATGTCTTCATTCTTCTTTATTTCTGTTTTTTTGTTCTTCATTCAGGAGCCTGTTGTTCAGTCTCCGTGTGTTTGCATATGTTCTCAAGCTTCTTGTGTTGTTAATTTTCAGCTTCATTCCACTGTGGTTAGAAACAATGCCTGGTATGATCTTGATTTTTTTTTAATTTGATGAGACTTGCTTTATGGCATAGCTTATGGTCTATCCTAGAGAATGTTCCATGCACTGATGAAAAGGATGTCTGTTCTTCAAATGTGAGATGAAAAGTTCTGTAGATACCAGATAAGTCTATTGGGTCCATAGTGTAGATTGGCCCTGTTTGTTCTTTGTTGATTTTCTGTCTAGTTGATCTGTCCATTGATAACAGTGGGGTGTTGAAGTCCCCCCATAATTGTATTAGAGTCTACATCTCCCTTTGGATCCATTAACACTTCTTTTAAATAGCCTGGTGCCCTATCACTATGTGCATATACATTTATTAAGGTCGCATCCTTCTGTTGATCACTTAATCATTACATACTGCCCTTCTTTTGACAGATTTTGTGTTCATGTCTATTTTGTCTGACATTAGGATGGCTACACCTGCTCATCTCTGCTTTTCCTTTAGCATGGTATATCTTTTTCCCTTCACTTTCAGTCTGTGTTTATCTTTGTTTGTGAGGTTTGTTTCTTGTAGGCAGCAAATAGTTGGATCTTGTTTTATTAATCCATTCAGCCAGTCCGTATCTTTTTCCTGGAGAGTTGAGGCAATTTACATTCCAGGTTACTACTGAAGAGTAATGACTTGCCCTGTGATCTTCCATTAAATATCCTTATCCTTTATTTTGGACTTCCTTTGTACATTTACTGAGAGATATTCTGTCTCACATTCTTTCATAATGATGACTATCTTTCAATTTTTCTGTGTGTAGCACCTCCTTAAGCATGTTTTGTAATGCTAGGCGAGTGTTGAAAAACTCTTTCAATTTCTGTTTGTTATGGAAGGTCTTTTTTTCACCTTCATTCATAAGTAAGATCTTTTCAGGGTAAAATATTCTGAGTTGTCAGTTTTTTTCTTTTAAGACTTGGATTATGTCTCTCTATTCTTCCTAGCCTGTAGGGTTTCTAAAAAGAAGTCAGGTATGAGTCTAATTGGATATCCTCTGAAAGTAATCTGGCCTTTCGCTCATGAACATTTTAGAATCTTTAGTTTTTACTATTGGAAGTTTGACTACAATGTATCATGGTGAAGATCTTTTCTGATCTTATCTATAAGGAGTTCTATTTGCTTTGCGTACTTGGATGTCCCTTTATTTCTCCAAATGAAGAATATTTTCTGAAATTATTTCATTGAATAGGCCTTCTAATCCAGTCTCTCTTTCCACACCTTCAGGAATTCCTAAGACCCATGTGTTGAGTAATTTGATAGTATACCATAAATCTCTAACACTTTCTAAAATTTTTCTAATTTCTTATTTTTTATCTATCTGAATTAAAAATTTCCAAAGAGTTGTTTTCTAGCTTGGATATTCTTTCTTCTTCCTCACCAAGTCTGTTGTTAAGGTTTTTTTTTTTAACATATATTCATATTACCTGTTGAATTTTTCATTTCTTCTATTCCATTTTTATTTCTCTTCAAAATCTCAGTTTCTTGGGAAATTTTTCATTCATTTCATGTATGGATTTCTTTAATTTGTGTATTTGCTTCTCATTGCTTATGGGTAATCTTATGATTAATCCTTTGTATTTTGTTTCAGGCATTTCATCAATGTCTTCATCTTTACATTCTAGTATTGAATTGTTATTGTGTTCCTTTGGTTGGTGTGTGTGTGTGGGGGGGGGTCATGTTGTCTTTTTTATTCTTGTTTTTCTGAGTTTCTACCTTTATTTTTAGGCATTTGCAAAAATGTTTGTTGATTTTTTGTTTGTTTGTTTTGCTCTGGTGGCTTTTATCTTTGAATTATACCTCCTTGGCTTAGTGGAGTGTCTTCTCTTCAGTGAATACCCAGAGGTGTGTGCTGGGTGTGGGGAGGGAGTAGTGTTCAGCACTCCAGGGTGGGGTGAGTATACAGGGTGAAACCCAAGTTGGGCATGGCATATCTACTCTTTTTAGCAGAAAGCAGGATATGATCACTTCTGTTGGTATAATCACACCCTAACCTCCTCTTTTCTAAGGTGACCAATGCCCAGGGGTTAGCCTGTAGTGGGTGCAATACTCCTCCACACTGCCACATGAACTATACAAATGATCTGTGCAGTCCTCAGTGCAGCTGCTCACATTGGTTGCCCAAAGACCCAGCTACACCTTGCAACACCCTCTTTTCCAGTCAGAGAGTTCCCACAGTCTCAGCAAACAAGGCTCCACAACCATGGGGTACAGAGGGTCCACTCTGCCCCAGTAGGCTGGCCTGTCACCAGAGAGGCAGAGGTGTTCCAAGAGTCAGCTGCCTGTGGGTGCTCTACCTAGGTGGTATGGGCCCTTGAGCCTGTGATATGCTGAAAGGCTGGGGCACCTCACAATCATACATGGATACCTATACCCCTGTTAATCCACCCAGCCAGATTTAAAGTCATTGGGGAATGTGGATTTTCCCTCTGAGAGAATCCCTGGATCACATGTGCGCACAAGAGCCACTGTCTGCAGCCTCTACTTATTTCACTGTGTTGCCTTCTCACCATTGGTTGCCAGGTGTGTGTACCCAAGCTGCTGGTGCTTTGACTGTTCAAAAGATGGTGTCTTGTCCTCTCAGGTTTCTGGGCAAGCTCACAAGATCTTCCATAGCTGCTGCTTATGATCAAAATATTGCCCGCTCACTCAGCCGGTTGCTGGGTGCTGTTGTGGGATGGGGAGGGGGAGTGGAGAGAGAGAAACATGCCCCCTCTTTTCCCCACTGGGTTAGTGGGTAGACTACCCCCTTTAGAGCTTCAGGCCAGACTCACACCAAGCTCTCTCTCTCTGGCTATATCTCCAGTGCACTTTCCAAAGTTGGTGCTTTCTCTAGTTATTGGCTGCTGAAGTCATGTGTTGTGACTCTTCTCATACTAAAACGTCCACACCTTCCTCACGAATCTCCAGCATCCCTCTTCCTTTCATGGAATTTCCACTGTGGTTTTCTCTCTAATTCTCCCCTGAGAATGTACTTCCTCCACTTTTTTAAAACTATTTACCCCTTACCTAGAGCAGTACACCCTTTCCCTATCTGCCATCTTGGAATCTTCCCAGTTAGAATTAATGTCTGAAATGTGATATTCCAATGTTATCATCCAAGGAACATCTAATTTTCTCAATCGAACTTAAATGATGGTATGAAAGGTATCCACCTACACTAGTTTCCTAATGTAGCTATGAACAAGTATCACAAACTGGGCTAAATACATAAATTTATTCCTTTTATATATCAGGACTCAAGATGTTGGCAGGATCATGCTTCCTTTGAAGACTGTAGGAGCAAATCTTCCTTGCCTCATCAGCCTAGCTTCTTGTGGCACCATCAACCCCTGACTTTTCTTACATCTTACAGCTTGTAGCTTACAGCTCCATCACTCCAATCACTGTTGTCACATGGAATTCTGTCTCTGTGAGGATCTAGACTAAACATGGAATTTTCCTGTCTGTCTCTCTCTCCTCTGCTTACAATAACACTGGTCATATTGTATTAAGGTCCCATCCTACAACAATGTGATCTCACACTAATTTAATTACATCAGCTGCAACCCTATCTCCAAATAAGGCCACATTCTGAGATTGTAGAGTTAAGGATGTCAAAATACTGTTTTGGAGGACAGACTTTAACATGCCTTTATGAGGGTACTTTCACAAGTTCATGAAGGGGCCAGCACAGTGGCTTAACAGGCTAAGTCTCTGTCTGTGGTACCAGTATCCTATAAGGGCACTGGTTTGTGTCCTGGCTGATCCTCTTCCAATCCAACTCTCAGCTTATGGCCTGGGAGAGCAGTGGAAGATGCCCCAAGTGCTTGGGCACCTGTACCCATGTGGGAGACCTGGAAGAAGCTCCTCTCTCCAGGCTTCAGCTTGGCCCAGCCCTGGTTGTTGCAGCCATTTTGGAAGAGAACCAGCACATGGAAGACCTCTCTTTCCATCTCTACCTCTCTCTGTCTGTAACTCTGCCTCTGAGATAAATTAATAAAATATTTTTTAAAAGTTCATGGAAAGTAGAATTAAAAAATAAATTCATTTTTGGTGCAAACATTTTGAAATCCATACAGATAAGGAACTTTCAACATATTCAGAGAAATATATACTGTGAAATAACTATGCATGTATATCAAAATTGTTTTCCTCCAAAATAACTTTCTTTAAATTCTAGTTTCCCACATACCTTTGGAAACTCCCTTGTATTATTTTAAGACTTTGATAGAAATTTCCAGTTTCTCCAAAGATTCACCATTGAGTTTGGGGAAAGAGTTGTTTTGGGTTTTTTATAAATGCCCTTTCTATTTTAATAACCTTTATCCATTGGTCCAGGAGTTAATATTGAGATTCCACTACTTACAATTTAGGTATATACCAACCATGCATTGTGAAACAAGAAAAATAAACTTATGCTATATTTAAAAATTCGTGAAGCCTGTGCTGATATGGATTCAGTTCAAAATTCCATTTATCTTTGATCATTTACTCAAGCCCCAGACTTAATTGTGCTGGTTATCCAATGCCAGACCTGAATATTGACCTGTCTTGGATACCAGAAATTTAGGTAAATAGCTGTAGGACCTTTTGAGGAAAGTCACAAGAAACTTCATTTACATACTCTGGGTAAGGTCAAGAGCTAGACACATTATTTTTCAATTCAAATGCCTGGCAAGAAATCGCAACAGGTCCAGAAAATTGGTGAGAAGCATTAATGATTATAGTGACAGTAATTCAAGTTAGGTGTACACAGACCAGACCTCTAGTTTGATTCTGTTCTACGTTTATACAAATCTGTAGGGAAACAGCCTTCTGCCCAACTATTTTAAGCTTTTGCCAATGATTCATACCTATTAAAGCATTTTGATTACCACCATGGACTTGATTTCTACTACAATGGTCATGTTTACACAATTTTAGCAGTCGTTTGTTTTCTTTCTGCCAGAACAGTAATATATAGAGAGAAGAGAAAGAGGAAAGAGACTGTGTTCAGGAACTGGCAAGTCTGACATCTGCAGGGAAGGTTTGCAGGCTGGAAACTCTCAGGCAGGAGCCAAGTCTGCATCCCACAGATTGAATTTCTTCTTCCTCCAGGGCACCTTAATTTTGCTTAATTTTGCATTTAAGTTTCTCAGTAGATTGGATGAGGTTCACCAAGATCATCAAAGATAATATCTTTTATTTAAAGTCAACTAATTTTATATGTTAACTCATCTACAGAACACCGTGGTTAGCATTTAAAGAATTGGTACTACAAGCAAGCACTTAGCACAGCAGTCAAGGTACCTGTGTCCCACATTGGAGTACCTGGGTTTAATTCCTGGCTACAGCTCCTGTATCCAGATTCCTATTAATGCAGACCCTAGAAGGCAGCAGTGATGGCTCAGATAATTGAGTTCCTGCTGCCCGCATGGGAGACCTGGATTCAGTTCTTACTCTTGCCTCTTGGTTTTGGCCTGGCCCACATAAGTCTGTTGTGGATCTTCCATCCAGTGGTTCACTTTCCAAAGGACCAGAATGGCCAGAGCTAAGCCTATCAGAAGCCAGGAGCCAGGAGTTTCTTCCAGGTCTCCCATGCAGGTGCAGGGGCCCAAGCACTTGGGCCATCTTCTACTGCTTTCCCAGGGCATAGCAGAGAACTGGATCAGAATATGAGAAGCTGGGACATAACCAGAGCCCATATGGGATGGTGGTGCCACAGGAGGAAGCTTAGTCCATAGCACGCCCACCCCCTTCTCCCTCCCTCCATCTCTTCCTCCCTCCATTCTCTCCCCTCCAGTTCTTGCTTCCCTAAGATAAAAAAAGAAGGGAAAACAAAACTGTGTATTATATCCAAACCAACTTGACACATAAAACCATAACAGTCCACTTTCTTGGATCCATCAACTCCATGAAAAAACAGTCATAACTTTTTTTAAAAAAAAAAAGATTTATTTATTTATTTGAAAGGCAGAGGGAGAGAGAGAGAGCGAGCGGGAGATCTTCCATCTACTGGTTCACTCCACAAATGGCCTCAGCGGCTGAGCTGGGCTGATCCAAAGCCAGGAGCCAGGAGCTTATTCCAGGTCTCCTATGTGGGTGCAGGGACCCAAGGACTTGGGCCATCTTCTACTGATTTCCCAGGCCATAGCAGAGAGCTGGATTGGAAATAGAGCATCAGGACTCAAACCGGCACCCATATGGGATGCTGGCACTTCAGGCGGCAGCTTTACCAGCTATTGCACAGTGCTGGCTCCTAAAGTCATAACAATAGTGGCAAATTCTGCTCTGTTGGTCAACAAAGACCATACATCTCTGCAGAGTCCTATCATGAGCTGATGATCTGCTACTTCTTTCCCTTAGCATTTCTCAGTCTTCTGGTGAAAAGCTTGTCCCAGGGGTTGACACAGCACATATTTTTTGAGAATGGATGAGTGGGCTACAGATTAATCAACTCATTCAAATCATCTTAAATCTTTGTATTCCACTTTCTATACCAATAATTTTCTCTTTACATCTTTTTCAAATAGGACAATGTTGAGTCAGAAGCACTCACAAATGCTAGCGCTAGCACACTGAATTATGAATCTCTGGAAAATGTCCACACAATGAGAACATTTCACCTAATATTTTAGCGCTCCTTCTTTACTTTAGGACTGCAGGAATACATCCCAATACATGTCATCCAGGTTGTTGCTATGTTGCTGCTGTAAGGCTAGCCCATGGCATGTAGGTTTTTGTTTTGGGGGCGCTTGCATGTGTTGGGATATTCCCAATAAGAAAATTTCAAAGAAGTCTCAAAGGCTCCTGGTCCTTCAAGATATCTTAAGCTAAGTTTTTTTTTCTTAAGATTTATTTATTTATTTGCAAGGTAGAGTTACATAGGCAGAGGCAAACACAAAGAGAAAGAGAGAGAGAGAAATCTTCTATCCAATGGTTCACTCCCTAAGTACCAGCTGAAATAGCTGGAGTTGCACTAATCCAAAGCCAGGAGCCAGGAGCTTCTTCCAGGTTTCCCACTCGAATGCAGGGGCCCAAGGACTTGGGCCATCTTCTACTGCTTTCCCAGGCCACAGCAGAGAGCTGGATCAGAAGTGGAGCAGCTTGGACTCGAATCGGAGCCTATATGAGATGCCAGCTCGACTAGTAGCAGCTCCACCCACTACGCCACAGTGCAGGCCCCTCAAACAAAGATTTTAAAACCGTGATGGCATGATTTTCTTCCTCTTAACTTTCTCTATCCTTCCTTCCTTCCCTTCACCCCACCAGGACTCCCTCCAATTCCCTCTTTTTTGTTTCTTTCTTTCTCTTTCTCTGTCTTCTCACTTCCACTACTCTCTCTGCTCCTCCTTTTTTTCTATACCTGGCATAATTACAAACCGCCAGT
The DNA here is from genome assembly GCF_033115175.1 of Lepus europaeus. Classification (NCBI taxonomy): domain Eukaryota; kingdom Metazoa; phylum Chordata; class Mammalia; order Lagomorpha; family Leporidae; genus Lepus; species Lepus europaeus. The sequence continues at coordinate 60,661,108 of NC_084828.1, forward strand.
CCAATTTACAGACTTTTCTCTTTGCCTCTATGAAGGTCTCTTTCACTGAAACTACTGTTCCAGCAAAGCCTAACCTTTACTCCAAGCCACAGGGAATGAAGGTTTATGCACCATTGTTGGTCATTTTATGTCATCTATTTTGCATATCCCATTTTTCAATGGTATTACATAACTGCTTCCTTTAATCCAAATGAGGTCAGACTATCCCAGATGCTCACTCTTATTATGTTAACTTTTGTTCCAAATATTTTATCAGTGCTAAAAACACAAATGACTATAATTATATTCAGAGGAAAAAATTAAAATAGATAATTACATGGTAAGAAATTAACCAGAAGGAATTAAGGAGAATGTTCTAGTATTGGACTATGGGAGTAATTTCCAGATATGTGCAGGACCTACTACAAGAGACTTATTGCCTTAAAGGCTATTACTAGGGCTCAGCTAGAGAATACCTCTGGGGCTTTGATTCAGATTGAGAAAGTTGTAAAACTGTCTCTTAATACAACAGGGACAGAAATGGGACATTGGGATATTGCTGTGAGAGAATCTTACTTTCACACAAACTAGTTCAAATACAGATATATGAGTATTTTCTATTTTCTTTGCTAAATATATAAATGTATACCTTTCATATCATCTCAAAAAGTCAGGTACCTTTACAGCACTCAACTCCAGATATTGTACAAATACTGAATGCAAGGAGAACTATCCTGGACTTCAATAAAGTGACGTTTTTGCCTTTTATTTATGATGAAACCTTCAGAGTCACATTTACTAACACGATAAAACCCGCGAAGAATGGAACAGATAAATCACACTGGGTTTATTATTACTAAGATAAATGAGAAGTATTCTGGACAATTCTTTAATTGTGAATAGAATCAGGCATGCTTCCTAATGAGACACTTAACTTGAAAGATGAAATTTTCTACTTCAGTGACTCTCTGCTCCTGTTTCTAAACCAACCGACCGGTTTCATATCTATGACTGAGATCATTCATTCATTGAATAACACTTTTTAAAGTTTTCATTAGCTTTTAACAGATTTAATATGGCTTGTAGATACAATTCTAAGACTATAATGATATTCTTTTTCTTCCTCCCTCTCCCCGTCTTGCTCCTGCCCTCCCTCTTTCTTTCTTCATTTTTTAGCTTTTGACATATTCTAAATTTACATGACAGTAAAAAGGCTTAATGTTTCACCAAATAAAATGTTTAATAATTATTTTATGACTATGATCTCTGACATCATCTTTGCTTTTTATTTTTTCTTTGCTACTTTTAAACTGCTATGATATATAGAGGTCTGAGAATTTCTTCAATGAAACTGAAAATGAATCTAACCAAATGATACCTTGAAGATAATTTTAAACCATATTTAGTGAAGAGTCAAAAGTCATAAATATTATATAAGTAACAGGTGGCAACTGATTTTCAATTTTATCAATTCATCACAATTTAAAGGTTTTAGATAAAATTCAAAGGACTTGACGCCATGAACAGGAGTGTCAAATTGTTAAATCAACAACAGGAGTCACTGTGTACTTACACCCCATGTGGGATCTGTCCCTAATGTGTCGTCTAAAGCGAAGTGATGCTATAACTAGTACTGAAACAGTATTTTTACACTTTGTGTTTCTGTGTGGGCACAAACTGATGAGGTCTTTACTAATTATATATTGAAGTGATCTTCTGTATACAAAGAGAATTGGAAATGAAAAAAAAAAAAAAACAACCTGGTGTTAAAATGGAAATGGCATAGAAAATTAATTAATTTGAAAAAAAAATTATGTAGGTTCTCTGTCTTTAATGTGCTGTACATTGCTATTTAATGCTATAATTAGTAATCCAATGGTAGTTTTTTTCAATTTATGTTGCTATATGGGCAAAATGTTGAAATCTTTACCTAATATATACTAAACTGATCTTCTGTATACAAAGAGAATTGAAAATGAATCTTTACATGAATGGAAGGGGAAAGGGAGCGGGAAAGGGGAGGGTTGCGGGCGGGAGGGAAGTTATGGGAGGGGGGAAGCCATTGTAACCCATAAGCTGTACTTTGGAAATTTATATTCATTAAATAAAAGTTTAATAAAAAAAATTCAAAGGACTTTTATGAAAATATTTGCATAGAACCTAAATGAAGTTGACTCAGTTTGTGGACCCAACAATCTCTTGTGCTGATGTCCCCTACAAGAGACAACAATAACTGATTAAGGAACTTAGATTGTGGAAAAAAAGTATCAAAAATGGATACAATGTAACAATCTTTTTAACATAAAATGAAAGGCCAAATTAAACTAAGCTGAATCTCCACTTGATGGGAGTATTGGGTAGAATGTTTTAGTATTAGATGAGAGATTCAAAGACATTATTTATAAAGCCCTCTCTGGCCAGTGCCGTGGCTTAACAGGCTAATCCTCCGCCTTGCGGTGCCAGCACACCAGGTTCTAGTCCGGTTGGGGCACCGGATTCTATCCCGGTTGCCCCTCTTCCAGGCCAGCTCTCTGCTATGGCCCGGGAAGGCAGTGGAGGATGGCCCAAGTGCTTGGGCCCTGCACCCCATGGGAGACCAGGAGAAGCACCTGGCTCCTGGCTTCGGATCAGCGCGATGAGCCGGCCGCAGCGGCCATTGGAGGGTGAACCAACGGCAAAAAGGAAGACCTTTCTCTCTGTCTCTCTCTCTCTCTCACTACCCACTCTGCCTGTCAATAAATAAATAAATAAATAAAGCCCTCTCTATTCTAAAGTTTCTCTCTTTCACAAGTACACACACACATACACACACATGCACACAAACATACAAGGGATGTTTCAGTCAATGGACTGGATGATAGTGTCCACCCAAGTACACCACAAAGTTATGTGCTTGCCTATAAATCTTGACATCAATTTATAAACTTCATAGAGCTATGGACTGTTCAATACTCACTTTACATATGAGAAAACTGCTTGCTCCTGCCTCCTATCACCATACTGAGGATGTCTCAGAATGCTGACTTGATTTGCTCAGGGGTATAAAACCACATGCAATTACAGTGGGAGAGATATAGACCAGATTCCCTGATTCTAAGAGGTACAATTTTTCTACTGCCCTGCCTTGCCTGGTAAGTTATGGCCCTTCATGGCAAAGAGACCATGTTTATTTAACTTCCCATGCTTTCAGGAAATAAATACACTCAGATATGTTTTGACACTCCTGCCACTGCAGAAGACATTAGTGTTTTTACATTGTAGAATCAGGAGTTTTGAATGAGGCAAATACACACTCCTCGGCCTTGCATTATGCTGAAAGGTTGCTTCACTGCACAGCAATTTGGAAAAGGGGGGAGAGCAAGGAGGGAGAAAGTGCCATGTACAAATAAGTGCCGAGAAAAGAAACTGGTATCTGTAAAAATTTCTGGAGAACTGCCCCCTTGTTTTGGAAACTTCTGAAAGAGCAGTTTAGAAAGTTTACTACTAGATAAAAGATGCTCTTTAAATACACTTTTAAAAATACAGTGCACTGAGAGTTAAATCACCAGGCTGCTCTAGACTATAGGGCAAATGAAACTACAAATTACATTTATAGGACACATTTCATCCAGAGGAATCCCAGAGCACTTTATAAATGGATTAGAAAGCACACATCTAGGAATCAGCTCTCCCACAGTTGAAATACCACTGCCTATGGGGCCTGTCCTAGCAGCTTTTTAGCAAAAGACAGCCGGGCTGCACTTGGACAGGGGCAAAGAGGGCCTGGGCCTCACCAATCACACATCAGTTCTGGACTCAGTGCCACTGCGCTTTACATTACAAAGCATGATCTTGAAATGAAAATTTCTAGGAAATTACATCAGAACCAACCAACCAGGAGATTACAGTGCTTCTCTCTCATAACACAGTGAGCACAGCATGAGTGTTGAGAGTCAGACAATCCTGGGAGGAAAGCCACTTTGACAATTTATTAGTTGTGGAACCTTGGGCAAATTGTTGAACTGCCCAAGGTTTCAGTTTTCTTTTATGTATTTATTTTTAAGTAAATGAGAAAATGTAAAACCTTAGTCAAGTGCTTGGGACACAGCCAACATATAGTAAATGTTTGCTTTCTTCTATTGCTACTGATTAGATTATCCTTTCTTTATAAACATTGTTATATTGTTTTCTTATTCATGTTTTTGTCTTCCTCACCACCATTTTATTACACATATATTATAGAATATATGTGATATAACAATTGATTATTTTATTATATTTTAAAAAATTATTTATTTGAGAGACAAACAGTTCCTAACCATTGGTTCCCAACACAGACCCCCAAGATGCTTGCAATATCCAGGACTGGACCAGCAACTCAATCCAGGTTTCTCACATGGGTGAAAGGAGTCCAATTTCAGGCCAGCACAACAGGTTAAAGCCTTAGCCTGCAGTACTGGCATCCCATATGGGTGCCGGTTTGAGTCCTGGCTGCTCCACTTTTGATCCAGCTCCCTGCTCATGCACCTGGCAAAGCAGCAAAGGAAGGCCCAAGTCCTTGGGCCCCTGCATCTAGTTGGAGACCTGGAAGAAGCTCCTGACTCCTGGCTTCAGATTAGCTCAGCTCTGGCCATTGAGGCCATTTGGGGGGTGAACCAGAAGATGGAAGACTTTGTGTGCGTGTGTGTGTGTGTGTCTGTGTTTCTACCTCTCTGTAACTCTGTCTTTCAAATAAATAAATCTTTTTTTAAAGGAATCTGTTTAGATTGTATCTTATTGATTTAATCTTGAAATCCTGGAATTTATCCATTTCTTCTAGATTTTCAAATTTGTTAGCATATAGTTCTTGATAGTAGTTTCGTATGATCTTTTGTATTTCAGTGGTGTCAGTTGTAATGTCTTCTTTTTCATCTATAATTTTATTATTTGATATTTTTCTTTTTTTCTTTGTTAGTCTGGCTTGGGGTTTATCTATTTTGTTTATCTTCTCATAGAAAGCTGTTAAAATTGATAAATCAATTCAGTATACTTGCAGGTTACAAAATAAACATACAAAAACTGTAGCTTTTTTGTATGCAAATGAAAAAATAACAGAAAAAGAAATCAAAAAAGAAACCCCATTTACAAGCTACCTCCCAAAAATCAAACATTTGGAATAATTTTAGTCAAAAAAGTGAAAGATCTCTACAATGAAAATTATCAAACATTGATTAAAGAAATCATCAAGGACACAAAATAGGGAAAAATATTCCTTCTTCTTGGACCAGATGAATAAATATCATCAAAATATATATACAACCCAGAACAATTTAGAGATTCAATTAATCCCTGTCAAAATACCAATGGCATTCTATACAGAGTTAGAAAAAACAATCCTAAAATTCATCCGGAAGCACAAAAGATCCCAAATAGCCAAAGCTAATCTGAGCATGAAAAACCAAGCACAGATACCATAAACAAACTCAGAAGCTTTTGCACAGCAAAGGACACAATCAATAAGGTGAAGAGACATCTAACAGAATAGGAAAAAAATATTTGCAAACCACCTACTTAACAAAGGATTAATATCCTGAATATATCAGCAACTTAAACTCAACAACAACAAGAACAACAACAACAACAAAACCAATCCAATTGAAAAACAGGCAAAGGACTTCCATAGACAGTTCTTAAGAGAAGAAATACAAATAGCCAACAAAATATGAAAACATGCTTAACATCACTATTCATCAGAGAAATGCAAAACAAAACCACAATGAGCTGTCACCTCACTTCTATCAGAGTGGCTAAAATACAAAATTCAGAGAGTAACAAATGTTGGTGATCATGTGACAATGGGAAATACTTTTATGCTGTTGGTGGGAATATAAATTACTGCAGCCACTGAGGAAAACAATGTGGAGATTTCTTAAAAAATTAGAAATAGACTTACCAGCAATCCCACTACTGAGAAGACACCCAAAAGACTTGGACACAATGAGTCATAGTGCTAGCTGCACCACAATTTTATGGTAGCACTGTTCACAATAGCAACAATTTGAAATCAACAAAGATGTCCATCATTAGATGAAAGGATAAAGAAAATGTGGTATATATACACAATGGAATATCATTCAGCTATAAAAAAGAATCAAATTCTACATTTGCAGCAAAATGGACACCATTGGAGGTCATCATATTGAGTGAAATTAACCAGACCTAGAAAGACAAATATTGCATGTTCTCTCTTATGTATGGGAGCTGAGCTAAAATTTAAAAAACAAACAAAAAAAAGAGAGAAAAAAGAAAAAAAAAAACAGAAATGTCTGTGTGAGTCATTGTTGCTGCAAATTTGTTGTTCTTTATTTTTTTAAGATTTTATTTATTTACTTGAGAGGTAGAGTTACCGACAGTGAGACGGAGAGACAGAGAGAAAGGTTTTACTTCCGTTGGTTCACTCCCCAGATGGCCGCAACGGCCAGAGCTGCACTGATCCGAAGCCAGGAGGTGCTTCTCCCGGTCTCCCATGTGGGTGCAGGGGCCCAAGCACTTGGGCCATCTTCTACTGCTTTCCCAGGCCACAGTAGAGAGCTGGATTGGAAGAGGGGCAGCCGGGACTAGAACCAGCGCCCATATGGGATACCAGCACAGCAGGTGGATGATTAACCTACAGTGCCATAGCGCTGGCCCCTATTGCTGCAAATTTGTAAAACTTTGTTTTATACCTTTGTCAAACCAATGGTTACGAGTGTTACACTACCATAGTTTTAATGATCTGTGATTATTTTAAACTTACTTTATACAGGTGAAATGGTCATTTTTCCTTTCACTTATTGTTTATAGTCATTGTCTATATTCCCACTAAAACAGGGTCTTTTTGCTTTTAGTTAAACTTCCTGTTTGGGGGAGTATTAAGCCTTTTTACTGTAATGTAATCTTAAAATATGTTATCCTAAAAAGTAAAAGAAAAAAACACAGGAAGAAAGGGAGAAAGAAAAAGGGTGAGAGAGAAAGGGGGGAAGGTTGGGAGAGAGGGAGAAAGGGAATATCATATTCTTAGAATTATCTACAATTCACACTGAATCTGTTAAAAACTATTAGTGACTTTGAACAGCCCTTGTCTCGACTGTTGAGTAGCAGTTTTTTTCCTTTTCTTTTTTTTTACACAATTTGTGGAACTCTTTACTTGGTATAGAGTTAATTGTATGTGTATAAGGTTGATTGAAAATAGATCTTAGTAAAAAATAAGAATGGGAATAAGAGAGGGAAAAGGAAGAGGGGTAGGAGGACAGGTACAGTGGGAAGAATCACTATATTCCTAAAGTTGTATTTACGAAAAAATAAATAGTTATACATTAAAAAACTAGTTAAAATTAAAAAATACTAATAATTGGAAAAAATGAAGTGAGACTAGTCAGCATATCGGTATCTTTCTTCATATTCAGCTCCATGGCTGCGAGCATAGATTAGGCAGAAAATTTGTTTTAATCAATGTTCAAGTTTATTTTCATCAGGTTTAATTTTGCCAAGGAAATATGATAACATGAAAGAGGCAAGGGAATGCAACAAGGGTTGAAAGTGATTGTCCTAGAATTTAAACTACGAAAGCAGCAAAAGAGGACATCAAAGATCAGGGAGAATGACAAGGTAGTAGGATCATAAATTCAGAGATATGAATACAGTTGAAGTTTGGGAGTTCAGAGAGCAGAAGGGTAAGCCAGAAAGATAAGGGACAATGCCCAGAGATCTTGCTACATGAGGCTCCGATTAGGAAGCCTGCTGCTATTATCAGTGACAATGTCTAAGGGGTAATCCTTGGAGAGGGTAACTGAAGTAGAGAAGACAGGATAATTAGAAGAGAACGAGGCAAAGGGCTAGGAGGCCACTGTGTGAAGAGGATTTATACTGATATATTAAACTTATGAGGATTTATCACAGTAACATTGTGAAAGAGAATTTTATTCATCCAGTGCTTAACAATTAAAGTGAAGGCAAAGGGCTCTGGAATTGGTTAGGGACTGCAACAGAGGTCCTTCTTGACCTCTGATGATGGCGATCAAAGGAACTGAGGAAGCATTAAGAATAAAATTGTATCCGACTATCAGAGATGAGCGTATCTTGGAATGTGTTCTTGTAGATTTTTAGATACTTGGCCATACTGAAAAGAGCGTAGTGTCAGTCACAAAAATTCTCCCCACCTCCCTGGAGAAAACAAAGTCCCTCTCATGATCTGAGAATAACAGTTAAGGGAGTGACAGAAGAATTGAGACTGGGAAGGAAGTGTAGGCTATCTCCTCCTTTCATAGAACCTCAAGAAAGGCTCAGCCGTGACCTCACTCTAGTCACGAGAATATAATCCAAAATCCATTGACAGCATGCGTTGTGTGGATTTGGGAACTGTGCGCCTGGTTATGTGCACTGAAGATATTTTGCCCTGTCTACAACTGTTTGTCTTATTCTATGTAATAGGGTTTAAGAACTTAATCTGTTGCAAGAACTTTCATTCCTTTTGCCTCACTTTTCCCCCAAGGAGGCAAAAACTACCTAAGCCCATCTATCACATTTTGGCCAAGGAAAGAAATTGGCCAGGAACAAAGTCATGTTCTCCAGTCACCTCTGTCAGTAATAAAGCTGATCCTGTGGTCTCAAGCTCAAGAGTCTTATTTCTCAAACACTTCTGAAAGGGAGAAGGGAAAATGTGGACTTCTGTGTGTGTGCATCCTTCTCCCTAGCACAACCTTTGTGTTTTCTGGTTTTCATTTCCTCTTTTTTGAAAGAGGTCTTTCCCACAAGACAGCATGTTTTCCTACCTCAAACTATGCCAGATTTATGATTTCATCTTTCATATTTCAGTTTCTGCTACTCAAATTTCATATTTAAGTTCCTGCTACTCAAATGTATTATTGTGTGAAATACCAATCTAAATTCATTTTTTTTCCAAAATGCCATTAGTTATTCCAAAACCACTTATTGAATAGTCTAGATTTCCCCCATTGATTTCAAAGTAGAATGTATAAAGCCCAGATTCGAGATAAAGTTATCTTGCCTTTGGAGCATTAAATGAAATGGTCTTGATCCAGAAGCCTAGAATTCCTTCCAGTCTCCGGAAATTCTTGTTGAAGTTTATATTTTCCTAGTGATTTTGAGCTTGAATTGTCTTTTTTTTTTTAAACTTAATTTTTTGACAGGTAGAGTTAGATAGTAAGAGAGGGGAACAGAGAGAAAGGTCTTCCTTCCATTAGTTCACTCCCCAAACGGCCGCTACAGCCAGCGCAGCGCTGCGCCGATCCAAAGCCAGGAGCCAGCTGCTTCTTCCTGGTCTCCCATGAGGGTGCAGGGACCCAAGCACTTGAGCCTTCCTCCACTGCCCTCCTGGGCCACAGCAGAGAGCTGGACTGGAAGAGGAGCAACCGGGATTAGAACCCGGTGCCCATATGGGATGCTGGCGCTGCAAGGCAGAAGATTAACCAAGTGAGCCACAGCGCCGGCCCCGAATTGTCTTAGATGTCATCTGCCTGATATACAATTTTGTTTAGTCATCCTTTTTATTAAAGTATATAAATTCTAGGTTGAGACTTTATTTCATTCAACATTTTATTTTTTATTAGATCACAGTTATCTTTTTTTAAAGCTTTTATTTAATAAATACAGATTTCATAGGTATAGTTTTAGGAATATAGTGGTTCTTCCCCCCATACCCGCCCTCCCATCCCCACTCCCGTCCAACCTCCTACTCCCTCTCCCATCTCATTCTTCATTAAGATTCATTTTAATTATCTTTATATATAGAAGATCAACTCTATATTAAGTAACATTTCAACAGTTTGTACCCCCCTACACACACACAAAGTATAAAGTACTGTTTGAAGACAAGCTTTACCATTAATTCTCATAGTACAACTCGTTGAGGACAGATATCCCACATGGTCATTCAACAGGTTAAAAATGTCACCTTTTAGTATATAATATTTCTTTTTGGGATAGTAATGAACATTCTATTTAAGATTATCTTTTAATATTGTTTTCCAGAATTGAAAATTGTATGACTTGATGTGGTTTTCCTAGTGATCAGTGTTTATATTTTACATTAATTTACAAATTTTCTGACTTCCTTATGCACACGTTCTATGTCTTCCATTTCTCTCAATTCAAGTCTCCAATTATACACACGTTAGAACACTTGAAACTAGAATGCAAATCACTTATGCTTCTTCTTTTTCTCTCTATCTCTCAATATTCCATTTGGATATATGGTGTTAATATCCCTACCAACAATATATTTAATTTGCTGGTAAGCCAATCCAATGAAAATTTACCTTAATTCTTATCTTTAGAAAGGAAACCTATTGAAGTGAAATGGACACTATGAGAAAGAGTGACTTGATTGGCCCTTGTCCTGTCAATGTACAAGTTAATACTTTATCCCTTTTAGTATTTTTGTTTTTTGTTCTATTTAATACTATTGGTTGAACTCTGTAATTAACACAAAATTATTCTTAGGTGTTTAAATTTAACGAAAAAGTGATCTCTGTTAAATATAAGAGTGGGAATAAGAGAGAGAGAAGACGTACAATTTGGGACATGCTCAATCGGACTTGCCCCAAATGGTAGAGTTAGAAACGTGCCAGGGGATTCCAATTCAATCCCATCAAGGTGGCATGTACCAATGCCATCTCACTAGTCAAAGTGATCAATTTCAGTTCACAATCGATCATAATTATAGGTCTAATAGTCAAAGGGATCACATAAAAAAGACTAGTGTCTGCTAATACTAACTGATAGAATTAAAAAGGAGAAAATGATCCCAATATGGAAAGCAAGATACACAGCAGACTAATAGAATGGCAGATGTCCTAAACACCACTCTGGCCTCAGAATCAGCCCTTAAGGCATTCGGAAATGGCTGAAGAGCCCATGAGAGTATTTTAGGCATGGAAAGCCAAAACACTCTGGCAAAAAAAAAAAAAAAAAAAACCTAAATGAAAGATCTCTGTGAGTGAGATCCCAGTGGAAAGAATGGGCTATCAAAGAAGGAGGTACCTTTCTCTGAAGGGAGAAGAGAACTTCCACTTTGACTATGACCTTGTCTGAATAAGATTGGAGTCAGTGAACTCAAAAGGCTTCCATAGCCTTGGCAACTCATGACAAGAGCCTAGGATGATTACTGATGCCATAAACAAGAGTGTCAATTTGTTTAGTCAACAACAGGAGTCACTGTGCACTTGCTCCTCATGTGGGATCTCTGTCTTTAATGTGCTGCACATTGTGATTTAATGCTATAACTAGTACTCCAACAGTATTTTTCGTTTTGTGTTTCTATGTGGGTGCAAACTGTTGAAATCTTTACTTAATATATACTAAACTGATCTGTATATAAAGAGAATTGAAAATGAATCTTGATGTGAATGGAATGGGAGAGGGAGTAGGAGATGGGAGGGGTGCAGGTGGGAGTGAAGTTATGGGAGGAAAGCCATTGTAATCCATAAGCTGTACTTTGGAAATTTATATTTATTAAATAAAAGTTAAAAAATAAATGATTAGGATTTTTGATAATAAAAAAAGAAATCCATTTGGTTTTTTTTGAAATGTTAAACATTTCTAATTTTATTCATACATTTTAATATATATGTATATGTATGTATATATATGTATATATGTATCTAAAGTTATAATAGGGGCCGGCACTGTGGCATAGCAGGTAAAGCGGCTGCCTGCAGTGCCAGCATGCCATTTTGTCACCGGTTGGAATCCCTAGCAATTATAATACTTTTATGTTGTGGAATCATCTCTGGCATTTCTATATGTGTTTCTATTTATTTAATTTTCTCCTGGCTGTGAGTCACATTCTCTTGCTTCTTGGCATGTCTAATTATTTTGACAGGATGTTGGACATTATAGTGATTACTTTAATGGCAGCCTGAATTTTTTCACCTATCTGTAAAGAGTGCTGGGATTGCTTTTAACAAGGAATTAAATTATTTATAGATCAGGTCATCCCTCTGTGTTCTGATTTTATGCTTTGTTAGGTGGACTGAAGTACCCTACAATCTAGGGTTAGTGCCAGGCACGATGTAGCTGGGCATTGTCCACTGTGGCTTGCTGAGCGCTGATGACCTTGTATTGTTCTCTGAGTGGTTAGAACACAAATAACCTGCACTCAGTACAAACCTGAAAATTACTCTCCTTACTACTTCCTGGTCATTCTTTATTCTGACTGGTGGAGTTTTACCTTATGGATATGTGACATAATCCTTACGTGCCAATGTTGGCATCTAGAATAGCTTTTCTGCATTACTCTCTGCTTTTCTAGAATTCTGTCCACACATTTCATCTACATCCATCTCCCTTACCACTGATCTTCAGTTCCTCAACTGCATACATCTGTCACACTTTAAATAGAGTTTCTAATTTCATCTGCCTGTAGTCTGTAAACTGCTTATTGCCCAATATCTGAAAACAGTTCATTTTCAAGTATGTGTTAACACTTTTCAAACACGCAGCCTTACTTGTCTGGTAATTTGCATCTGTAGGTTAAATCTTGTTCTTGTTGTCTGCACCACCAAAAGCAGAATTCAACTCTTAAGAAATTTACTTTTTTCAGAAACTTTCTTATTAGTCTATGCACATTTGCCTGTGATCTGTCTTTCTGTTGTATTTGTTGGTCAACTCTTATCCACGGTCATTAGGAATTTCTCTATGATATATCTAGATATGAACTTCATTTTATTTTAAAGATTTGTTTTATTTCTTTGAAAGGCAGAGTTACAGAGAGAGGTAGAGCCAGAGAGAGAGGGAAGACTTCCATCCACTGGTTCACTCCCTAAATGATCACAACAGCCAGAGCTGAGCTGATCCGAAGCCAGGAGCCAGGAGCTTCTTCTGGGTCTGTCACATGGGAGCAGGGGCCAAAAGACCTGGGCCATCTTCTACTGCTTTCCCAGGCCAAAACAGAAAGCTGGATCAAAAGTGGAGCAGACAGGATATGAACTGGCGTCCATATGGGATGCTGGCACTGCAAATCGGAGCTTTAACCTGCTGCGCCATGGCGCAGGCCCCTGCCCACTTTGGCATTTTGATTCTCCCCATATCTAACATTTCATATGTCACCATTAGCATCACATACTCGTGCACTTATTTACATTTTCAATATTTGCTTTTTACATTTTTTTCCATGAGGCATTCCTTTCAGATTATGTTAGTCCTTTTAATTATATCATTCTTTGTTCTGGCATTTTTATTTCATTCTGATTACTTTCCTCGACTATATCTTCCCCTTATTCAGTCTCTACAAGAGGTTTGCAATACGTTTATGGAAAATGTGCTTTATGAAAGAAAGTATGAATCATTTCAAAACTTTTTGTATTCTAGTTAATTTACATTTAATTCTATTTCCTGTGAACATCTGAAATACCTTGATAATTCTAGTTATCCTACTAGGTCTGAATTCAAATCTTTTTAATTGTTCTTTTTCTTTCTTTATAACTTTTATTTTTTCTTTACAGTGACAATATTATCTATATTCATTTTGTTGTTTTTGAAATGATAGTCAAGCAACTCAAATTCTCATTTATATACTCCCTATATTTGCGGTGACTCTGAATCTTGTTCTTGGCATATTCCTTATGTATTTTAAAACCTTTTCATAGGTAACGGAGTGCTATTTTCTGTATAAAGGATGAGTGGTCTGGATTGTGGAATTTAATATTTCTGTCAGGATTTATAAGAATATTACTTGTCATGAACCATTTGTAATAAATTGATTGATTTGAAGGTTCTGGAATTCTGTCTACAGTGCTGTAGTTTCAAGATCTAAAAAGGCAAGGTTTTCATAACTCAGCTCTTGAATCTTCCAAGGAATACTTGTTGGCTATGTAGAGTCTAGGTAGAGATAGGTGAGCTTCCTTTCCAATTCCTTGTGTTTTGTGTACAAGCTTTTCACTAATCCTCATTTTGTTGAGATCCTAGTTTTATGTGAGTCTTACTCCTACTTTAAATGGGCCCATGGAGCTATCTACCTACTTTGCATGAGCTAAATAAAAACCTAGCCCTTCCACAGTTTGGAACAATAACAGGCCCTCGGGCAGTCCCAATGTAGTTCAGTTTATTACTCTACTTTTTTAGTTCACTATTTGCTTCTTGCACTGTGACATTTTCTTTTCATTCTTGTAAGCTTTGGTATGAATTCAAAATTAGCTCTCTCCTATTGTATTCAGCATTTTTACCTACTTTTACGAGAAGATTTTTCAGTTGCCTAGACAATCATGCTGTCCTATTAGAATTGTCATATTACTTTCTAAAGAATCAAACATGAAAAAATGCTCCTCATATGAATCACATATAAATATGAGATTTACTTGGTAAAGAAAGATTTTCTAACACTTTCCTGTCTTTACAACTATATATTTAAGTTCATTTTTGGAGGAATATATTTATAACATTTTTTAACCAGTAAATATCTTACTGAATTTGAACAGGCAGTAGTGTTCTGTGTTCAGTTACTGAATGTCACCGTGCAAAGTAGTGAGTAATGATCTAATTCCTAGTGTAGAACAGTGGTCTATATACCAGATTCTATGTCAGAAACATTTCCAGATCTTCATAAAAATAATTTGGGATTGTGATTCAGTAAATCTGCTGTGCAGCCATGTATAAATAGAATTAAGCCTTAATCCTACTTCACATAGCATGTCCTGAAACCCTCATGGCCTAAAAAATTGTGTGCCTCATCACGTCTAAAATATTGCTAACCAGCACTTAGCTAGCTCTAAAATGCGAAAATAAGAAAAAAAAAAAAGAAACACAGAAAACTCTCATTTGAGATGTAACATTTTTATTTAGGACATGGAAAATAGATTTTCTGTCCTGTCTTCTTATGTAGAAAAATGCCAGCTGGCTCCGTTTAGTTTTTGGAGAGTGCAAAAATTTTGAAATTTTATTCTGCTGATAATTAGAACTAAATGTCATGTTTATTTGTTTTATTCATTTCAGCTTATTTTAAATGTACCTAGACATAAGCTTAATGCATACATTCTGAGCTACTTTGTACTTCTTTCAGAAATCTAATTATTGCTATTTTAAAATTCTATTGAATACCTGAATATTTATCTACAATTTTCCACTAAATTTCTTTTTTTCCTCAAAAATATGATAAATTCATAGGACTAAAATACTCCAAAATAAATACCCTCACCAGTTGTATCATTCTATCTAAAATTGGACTCAACACATGAGTACTCCATCAATGTTAATTGAATTTATGGCTTTGTTTGACATTCATTTTCCACATGATTACCAACTCCTTACTTTCTTCCCAGTTCATTTATTCATGCTTTCTCTCACTTCACACTTTGAGTCACGAAGAGGCTAAGTCATGCATACCTTAACTGAATGTTATCCTTATGTTTCTATCTATAATCCAAGAAGCATTAAAAATTTCCCTGAAGGTTGCCATAACATCTGAAGTCCATTAGCATTTGATACAAGTTGACCAGCTAGTGAAATCTATCTACTATTAAATTTCAAAATTAGGCCGGCGCCGCGGCTCACTAGGCTAATCCTCCGCCTTGCGGCGCTGGCACAACGGGTTCTAGTCCCGGTCGGGGCACCGATCCTGTCCAGGTTGCCCCTCTTCCAGGCCAGCTCTCTGCTGTGGCCAGGGAGTGCAGTGAAGGATGGCCCAAGTCCTTGGGCCCTTCACCCGCATGGGAGACCAGGAGAAGCACCTGGCTCCTGCCATCGGAACAGCGCAGTGCGCTGGCTGCAGCGCGCCAGCCGCGGCGGCCATTGGAGGGTGAACCAACGGCAAAAAGGAAGACCTTTCTCTCTGTCTCTCTCTCACTGTCCACTCTGTCTGTCAAAAAAAAAAAAAATTCAAAATTAATCCATGTGAACCTCAATAATATATTTAAAATATCATCCCATATTACATGTTCTGTTCATGATGGTGTGGCTGGTATTGAATCAACCTACCAGCCAATAAACTAATAAGAAATGTGTATGAGTGTGTGTGTGTGTGTGTGTTTGATGAAGAGCAACTAAGCAGGGAATAGAACTAAAACACCAAGAATCAGTTTAACTGGGTTGGAGCTGAAAGCTTAGCTGTCACAGGGGTAAAATCATAGAGAGAAAGGAGCAACAGCAATTCCTGTGTATTTTCCTCTCATTTTATTGACAACTACATAAGCACGGAAAGATTTTAAAACACCAAGAAAAATGCAGTAGTTTGAGATTGAAGAACTGGGTGAAGACTTTAGCTCTGGGAACACATGGATGAGTGTTCAAACTCTGACAAAGTGGAAGGGACCAGCAAACACTAAGTGTTATTTTGAGTCCCCAAAAGTCCACATCCTAGGATGAAGAGCAAAATTAAGTAGGTCAGATGTAACAAAGACTAAAATTAACCTTCTAAAGAGCAAGTTATATCTCTGAATTCAATGTACCTTTATAAAATATTTTAGGGGCTAGTGTGTGGCTCAGCAAATTAAGCCACTGCTTGCAACTCTGGCATCCCATATTGGAATGCCAGTTCAAGCCCTGGCTTTTCTGCTTCTGATACAGCTTCCTCCTGCTAATATGTCTGGGAAGGCTGAGGACAATGGTGCGAGTACTGGGCTCCTGATTTCAGCCTGGACCAAGTCTGGTTGTTGTGGCCATTTGGAGGGTGAACCTGTGGCTGGAAGATTCTCTCTCTCTCTCTCTCTCTCTCTCTTCCCCTCTCTCTCTCTCTTCTTTTTAAGAAGGAAAGGAGAGAGAGAGAGAGATCGTGAGAAAGGAAAGAGGGGGAAGGATGAAGGGAGGAAGGAAGGAAGGAAAGGAGGAAAGAAAAAATGAAATCTTTTAAGAATGTTCTTAAACTTTCTGGAAGAAGAAAATATCAGCAAGTGCTTTCACAATTTTTTATTCACAATACCTAGCTTCCAATCAGAAATTGTAGTCAAAATAAGAAAAGAGGGGAAAAGAAATCAAGTTAATCTAGATAATGATAGAGATGCACAGATGATTCAGATATTTGTATTTTCATAAGATAATCATAAAGTGAGCATAATTAATATGTTCAAGAAAATAAAGAAATAGCTTTATAGTTTCAAAAGGTACCTGTAATTTATAAAAGCAAATCAAAGAGAAATAGAATTCTAAAACAGAAAAAGCATGCCTTAATTATTCAGTACTTGTAAAGGATCTGTATTGTAATCTGTGAATTACTATTGTAACCACCATGAGAACAATGAAAGACTATTAAAAAAATGGTGGTAACACAGAAAATGGAATAATAAAAAGCTTGATTTATACTAAGAAATGCAATAGAAAACAACACATAAACAAAATCAAATGAAAACAATCACCAATGCAGTAGACTTAAATCCAAGTAGAGGAGTAATTAGTTCACATTTCATATGGACTAAATATTCAGTTAAAATGCAAAGATCATCATGCTGGCTAACAATATAAATATACTTTTATGCATACTTAGGAACAGATTTTAAATATGTGAAATAAAAGGAGATGAATATAACCATACCATATAGTACCATGAATACATTATTCAAAAGAAGATGAATATGGCTTTAATAATGTAAGACGTATATTATAAAAAATAGTAATGAGAGTGAGAAACTTTCCATAATGGAGAAAGTCAATTCAATAGAAATAAATTACAACCCAAGTTCATATGCATCTAATACCATAGTCTCAAAATACCTAAATCAGGTTAATAAGATTTTTAAAAGGAAATAGGAAAAAAAACATAACTAGCTACAGATTTTAATGATCCACAAAAGGGAACAAACATGCTAGATATGAAAAAAAATGAAGAATCAACTTGACCCAGTTGGCACTAATTACACTTGCAGAATATTGCATCATATAACTGCAGAATGCACATTCTTTTTGTGCACTATGGAATATTTACAAAAATAGATCATCCACTGACATCCAAGAAAATCTCAACAATTTAAAAAGATTGAAATAATTCAGAGTGTGTTTTCTGACTACACTGAAATTAAACTGGAAACAAATAAGAAGAAGATACTGAGAAATGTGATTTTTTTTTTTTTTTGCAAATTAACCAGTTCATCTCTAAATAATCAATTCCACTCATGAGATTCAAGTGCATATGTTCACCAACAAACGTGATTAAGGGTGATTCTAGCAGCTTTATTCATAATACTCTCAAACAGAAAATGGCCCAAATGCCTTTCACTGGGTGAATGAATATACAAAGTATGACATATTTGTACATAACAATTAGAAAGAACAAGTGACTACCATTTGAAATTACATGGATGTATTTTGTAGATATGCTGTTGATATAAAAGCCAGACATAAGAGAATACACATTGCATGATTTCTTTATGTGAGGTTCAAGGATAGGCAAAATATTTCTCTCATAACAGAAGTCAAAATAATGGTTACTTCTGGATGTCATCACACAAGTGTATGTGTATTTTTGTGAGTTTAATTGCAAAATTTACTGTAAGCAGGTTACACCACCTGCTATGGGCTTAATAATATTGCCCCAAAATGTATATGTTGTCATCCTAACCCCCAGTACTTCAGAATGTGACTGTATTTGGAGATAAGATATTGAAGAGGTAATTAACTTTGAGGTCATAAGGGTGACCTTAATCCAACCTGATTCGTATTCCTATCAGAAGAGGAAACTGAGTGTTAGCATTGTGCATCCACAAAAGAAAGATCATGTGTGAAGGCAGCAAGAAAGCGACCATTTGCAAACCTAAGAGAGGTCTCAGGAGAAATCAACCCCAAAGACACTTTGATCTTGCACTTCCAGCCTCCAGTACTGTTAAAAACCTGACTTTCTGATGTGTAAGCCATCTACCCTTCAGTGTCTTGTTATGGCAGCCATGGTAAAGTAATATAACCTTCCAAATAGAAAATTATAAATAATATTTAAATGCTTACTATATGCATTTGTCCCTCAGTATGAAAAGTAGACTGATCCTAGCAGCTCACTCTGCTACCAAAATCGGCTGATGTTCAAATCCTTTATATAAAATGGGTTTGCATACAACCTACACATATCCTCCTGCACTCTTTAAATCATTTCTAGATTACTTATAATACTTCATACAATGTAAATGCTACACAAAAAGTTATACTGTATTGTATAGGGAATAACAAGAAAACATCTGTACATGTTCAGTACAGATGTACTTTCATAAAAATAATTTTGATCTGTGGTTGGTTGAATCCACAGTTTTAGAACTTTCAGATATTTAGGGTGACTGTACTCATTTAATCCTTTCAATAACTGTATGAAGCCAATATAATTATTATCCTTATTTAATAAAATCTAGAGAGGATGAGTGAATCGTGAAAGATCATAAAGGTATTTTAAATTAATTTCAATAATATTACCATATGCTGTCTGACTTCAAAGTGCACGTGTTTAATTCCTAGGCTATATTAATTTCACAGTTTCTTTTAGCTACTAGTGGGTGTGCGGAGAGCAATGCTTCTGCAGATATTGCCAGAAAGTTCTTGGACATCACACTGAGAACGGGAAAATCTCAGAGTGTGGCATTGTCAACACGAGTAGGACTTAAAAGCACTCCTAGCATACCAGGGTGTAGTTGCAGATGGGTTTGTGGAGAGCACCCATGACACTGTACGTGTAGTGTCACCAACAGGTAAGAAGCAGTTCACACTTGTAAGTAGGCAGTTTGACTCTTTCCATTCTAACCAGATGCGCATGTTTCATACTCATTGAAGGAGCAAAAGAAAAAAAAAAATACATCACACCCTGCCACTTCTCAGCCAAAGAAAAGCAGTATAATTGCTTGATTCAGTGAAAAGCTAGTAAACAGAGGAGAAAAAATAAATATTCTCACAGGTTAAATAAAATACATCTGTTTCATTTGTGAAGCTCTGATGTGTAGCCACAGAAGCATTTTTGGCAGTCATGCTATTAATCTCTAAGAGGCTATAAACTTGTCTTTGTAAGGACACTGCATATTCAGTTTGAAAATACTTTACTTTTCTCACTAATGACACATAAGGACACTTACGTCGCTCATCATCACTTCAGCGCCTTGAGAAGGCCAGTGTTCTTGTTCAGGTCTCAAAGGACCGCTAACCACTTGAGTACGTGACTTGTCAATCCTTTATGAGATTAACCCTTCAATTAAACTCACTTGGAGTTGAAGGCGGTAACGAGAGCACTTGCTTCCTTTAAAGATCACACACATTCATTCCACCTGGAGAACTCAGACGTATTCAAAGGCTCCACTGTTGATTAAAATCAGTTCAAATATCAACAAAGACATTCAAGCTCCACTTTCCTCAGGAAAATTGCTGTGCTATGTGATAATACACTACAGAGAAAATGCTAAATCACAAAATAGACTTAGCAGTGCTTAGTACTCGGGTTGATTTTGTGTTCTTTATCAATGCTAAACACGAGAGTCCTCAAATCTGACCTGATGGGTGTCCAGTTGTTTTGCCCAGCAAAAGAAGAGCTTATATATGCTTCAAGATTTTGTGAAAATCCACATTTAAGTTTAAATGATTTAGAATGAGGGCTCTAAAGGTGCTCTCAATATTTTCAAAAAAGTATATTCAAGATCCATTACATTTTTTACCAAGGCCAGGAACAAGAACTGTCTTCCACTAATTGTTTATGGGTTCATTTTTCCCCAATTCTCTTGAAAAAAAAAAAAAAACTGTTTCTACATACAATTGCATCTTATCTAAGTTCTTCCAGGAAAGTTCCAAACACTTGGTTGTCTCCATGAAAAAAGTACCCCAGAAGAGTGTTATGTCTCCTATGTTACTCATAACTTCAGATGTCTCATTCTACTACTGACTCACAGGTGAAATACACGCTCAGTGACATCAGGATCAGTGACAGCCATTTTCATTTTTTAAACCGCTTAAGTGATGCCATCTACCTAAGGTCTCTACAACATATCAAATTTTGACTAACATTTTTCTGTTGATTTTTTCAAGTCTAGATCTGTGTGGGGAAAATATTCTAGATAAAAAATGATCTCTTGAACAGAACTGTGAAGATAATTAAACTTTGTATTTCCTTAATGCTAAAAATCTGTATTTCCTTTTCACTAGAAGATGGGTGGGACCAGCCTAATGACATGAGGAGTAAACACCTACATTAGATTTTTGTTACCCCTGCCAATAATAATCTAGAAGCTCTATGAGAAAATCTTTTTAGACAACTTCAGCAATGGGAGAATTTAGAAGCCAACATGATTTAAGGCAGAATTTCTGCGAGACCTCTGAACCAACTCACAGCTCACCACACTGCTGACTTACGTATGTTATTAGGGAGATTAACTTTAAGCACTTACTGATTTAGTTCTGAGCAAGATGAGTGACCTTTTCCTTCCATCAAGGCAGTGGGTTTGCCATAAATCCCTAAGTGTTAAGTTCTGGGAACCTAGAGATTAGCAGCCGCTGAGGGCTTTGCATTCTCTCAGTTATCTTAAGACACTTGCAGGATTTACTGCAAAACCTATCCACTTGCAGAAACCCTTAAAGCTCATGTGTTAAGTGTGAACTTATTTGGGACATTACTGCTGTGCTATTTCCTTAGATAGATAGTCTTTGAAGGGTCCTCAGAGGTTATCCTGTTCTACTGCCTAACCTCATTGCTTTGTCCTTCTTATCTTTAGGGAAACGCACACCATGTGCAATCCAAACCCAAGCTTGCCCGGATTTCTAAGAGCTATTTGCTGTTCCTGGTCAATTTTGTAACATTCCTTCCGGCTCCAAATGGGAGTTCAGAGCACTCACAATATTTTTATTAGTTGTATAAATTGAAATCAAGGACACATTATTGACACATTACAAAACTATCCAATAATCTGGTCCTTTTAAATTTATAACCTCTAATAAATTTTTCAAATTACATTTTCCTTATTAAAATGCATAGTTTGATTGCCTCTAGTTCAAATAATACCAAAGAGTGTTCTATTTACAGTCACATGCTTCATTTTTACAAATTCAACATCTATTGCAGAGGGCCACAAAAGCAATAGTTTCACTCATGAATATTTGCCTTAAGATCTCACTTTCTAATGGAAAATACATATTAGCCCAATGAAACTCTATACTAAGATTCTTTACTGACAAGCATTACTATTTTTTTTTTTTCGCCCGCCTCCTTCCTCCCTCCCTCCCGCCCACCCTGGGCCTCCGCAGGCGCGCTCGGCGGGGTCGGCTCCTTGAAGCTCTTTCCCACTCCGCAATCCTGCTCCGCGGCAAGAGCCGGCGCCGGCCACCAAGCATTACTATTAATACTAATGGAAAATCACTATAAATAGCCCCATGTCTTTATTAATTTTGTGTTAATTAACTCTCTGCATGGGTATGTGTTGAGGAGGAGGGTTGAATAGTCCAAAAATGATTTAAAGGAGAAATAAGCTGCAATTCTAGTTTTTCATTAAGAATTCTTCACAGTGACAGTGGAAAAAAATCATTGAACCGTTTATGACCTAATTTCCTGACTATATGGACAAGTAGTAGTATTGTATCTGAATTTAAAAGGATTTAAGCAAATAAATAAGCATCATCTTTAAAAGTTCTGAAAAACTATTCCAAACCAATTATGAATGTATGTGAATGAGTGTTGTAGGGTGTGGTTAGCGATTCTGTCTTTAAGTGAGAAAAGCGGGCGTTTTTGGAGAAAGAGTCACTTCTTCATTTGAGACACCTTCCTAGTTAATCAGTTCACAGCAAATATGCTCGGTAGCCAGTGTTATAATTGTGGCAGCCTGCTGTGCCTGCTGTCTTGACACAGCAATTACGGTGCGAGAACAAGGTATTATCAATCACTTGATGCTGAACCAGTAACAAGCTCCTCCAAAAGGGAGTAAAACCAGACATAATAGAGGAAAAAGTCAGGGAGACAATGGCCCAAAGAAGAAGAGAGCAGAACAATGCAAGGAACAGAGAGAAAGCAATGCTCTGGAGGAGATTACAGCTACTAAACCAACAAGAAAAATATGGCACCAAAAATTCACTGATGGATAACAATCTATTTTCATCAGGCACATTTGTGGAATTTAGCATAGTTGATTAGTATTAGTAAACAGAGCCTGGGAAGTAGGATGTACGATTTCAATTTTTTTTCTTCTGGCCTTCATTAGTGGTTTGATGTGAGAGCAGATCTAGTTTCAAAGGAAAAATATGTAAAGTAGAAGAAGATCATTTTGAAAGATCTCTCGGTCCTTTCCATTTAATTCAACACATATTCATCAAGTGTCTATTTATATTCCACATCATGTGGGATAATGGGAATGGGTGTATTAAGCTGCTTGCAAGGTTGTCAGAGTGCCAATTCCAGTCCCAGCTACTCTTCTTCCAATCCAGTTTCCTGCTAATGTACCACAGAAGTTAGCAGATGTCCCAAGTGTTTGGGACCCTACTACCCATGTGGAAGACCAGAATGGAGTTCCTGGATCCTGGCTTTAGCCTAGTCAACCCCTGGCTATTGCAGTCATCTGGTGAGTGAACCAGTAAATGGAAAATCAATCTCTCTCTCTCTCTCTCCCCCTGCCTTCTACCCTCCCTTTCTCTCTGATGTGCTGGATTTCAAATTAATCTATTAAATACATGTAGGTATTTATACACATTGAAAATGGTGGCTGAAAGCACAATGGTAAGCAAATTTGGCATGAAGATTGCTTAACTCATTCACATTTTTCGAGTTCATGACAATTTTGTGAAATTTGCAGTGTGTGGTTTAGATACATGATTCTGTCTACTACACAGGATAATGCTGACCAGTTAACAAACCATTCTTTAAAAGAAAGCACTTGTCAATAATTAAACATATATTTAGCTTTCTGGCTCCTTCTTGTTACAATATGCAGTAACAGAAGTAAATGAAAGTCATTTATTTATTTCAAATTCCCTTTGTTTCCCTTGAAGGGAATGCCTAGATCTTGCCTGTTTTAGGTAAGTTTCTCTCTTTTTTTTTTTGTTTTTTGTTTTTAATTTAATGAATATAAATTTCCAAAGTACAGCTTATGGATTACAATGGCTTTCCTCCCCATAACTTCCCTCCCACCCGCAACCCTCCCCTTTCCCACTCGCTCTCCCCTTCCATTCACATCAAGATTCATTTTCAATTCTCTTTATATACAGAAAATCAGTTTAGTATATATAAAGATTTCAACAGTTTTCCCTCACATAGCAACACAAAGTGAAAAAATACTGTTGGAGTACTAGTTATAGCATTAAATCACAGTGTACAGCACATTAATGACAGAGATACTGCATGATATTTTTTAAAAAAGATTGATTACTTTTCTATGTAATTTCCAATTTAACACCAAGGTTTTTTTTTTTTTATTTTCAATTATCTTTATATACAAAAGACCGCTTCAGTATATAATTAGTAAAGATTTCATCAGTTTGCACCCACATATAACCACAAAGTGTAAAAATACTGTTTCAGTACTAGCTATATCATTACTTCACCTTGGACAACCCATTAAGGACAGATCCCACATGGGACGTAAGTACACAGTGACTTTTGATGTTGATTTAACAATTTAACACTCTTGTTTATGGCGTCAGTAATCTCCCTAGGCTCTAGTCATGAGTTGCCGAGGCTATGGAAACGTTTAGGGTTCGCCGACTTCGATCTTATTCTGAGAGGGTCATAGTCAAAGTGGAAGTTCTCTCCTCCCTTCAGAGAAAGGTACTTCCTTCTTTGATGGCCCTGTTCTTTCCACTGGGATCACACTCGCTGAGATCCTTCATTTAGGTCTTCTTCTTCTTCATTTTTTTTTTTTTTTTTTTTTTTTTGCCAGAGTGTCTTGGCTTTCCATGCCTAAAATACTCTCATAGGCTCTTGAGCCAGATCCGAATGCCTTAAGGGCTGATTCTGAGGCCAGAGTGCTGTTTAGGACATCCGCCATTCTATGAGTCTGCTGTGTCTCCCCCATCACATGTTGGATCCTTCTCTCTCTTTTTTGGTTTTATCAGTTAGTATTAGCAGACACCAGTCTTGTTTGTGTGATCCCTTTGACTCTTAGATCTATCAGTGTGATCAATTGTGAACTGAAATTGATCACCTGGACTAGTGAGATGGCATTGGTATATGCCACCTTAATGGGATTGTATTGGAATCCCCTGGCATGTTTCTAACTCCATCATTTGGGACAAGTCCGATTGAGCATGTCCCCGATTGTACATCTCCTCCCTCTCTTTTTCTAATTCTTATATTTAACCGGGATCACTTTTCAGTTAATATTTAGACATCTAAGAATAATTGTGTGTTAATTACAGAGTTCACAAAAAAATACTAAAATGGATAAAGTATTACATTGTACATCAACAGTCAGCACCATAGCTGATCAAGTCACTATTTCTCATAGTGTCCATTACACTTCCACGGGTTTCCCTTTGGTGCTCAGTTAGTTGTTGCTGATCAGGGAAAACAAATGATATTTGTCTCTTTGGGACTGGCTTAATTCACTCAGCATGATGTTTTCCAGATTCCTCCATCTTGTTGCAAATGACTGGGTTTCATTGTTTTTGACTGCTGTATAGTATTCTATAGAGTACATGTCTCATAATTTCTTTATCTAGTCTACTGTTGATGGGCATTTGGGTTGGTTCCAGGTCTTAGCTATTGTGAATTGAGCTGCAATAAACATTAATGTGCAGATGGCTTTTTTGTTTGACAATTTAATTTCCTTTGGGTAAATTCCAAGGAGTTGTATGGCTTGGTTGAATGGTAGGGTTACATTCAGGTTTCTGAGGAATCTCCAGACTGACTTCCATAGAGGCTTAACCAGTTTGCATTCCCACCAACAGTGGGTTAGTGTCCCTTTTTCCCCACATCCTCTCCAGCACCTATTGTTGGTAGATTTCTGGATGTGAGCCATTCTAACCGGGGTGAGGTGAAACCTCATTGTGGTTTTGATTTGCATTTCCCTGATGGCTAGTGATCTTGAACATTTTTTTCATGTGTCTGTTGGCCATTTGGATTTCCTCTTTGGAAAGATGTCTGTTGAGGTCTTTGGCCCATCTCTTAAGTGGATTGTTTGTTTTGATGTTGTGGAGTTTCTTGATTTCTTTGTAGATTCTGGTTATCAACCCTTTATCTGTTGCATAGTTTACAAATAATTTTTTCCCATTCTGTCGGTTGCCTCTTCAATTTCCTGACTGTTTCTTTGCAGTACAAAAACTTCTCAGTTTGATGCAATCCCAATAGTTAATTTTGGCTTTGACTGCCTGTGCTCCTGGGGGTATTTTCCAAGAAGTCTTTACCTGTGCCTATATCTTGCAGGGTTTCTCCAATGCTCTCTAATAATTTGATTGTGTTGGGTCATAGATTTAAGTCTTTAATCCATATTGAGTGAATTTTTGTGTAAGTTGAAATGTAGGGATCTTGCTTCATGATTCTGCACGTGGAAATCCAGTTTTCCCAGCACCATTTATTGAATAGACTGTCCTTACTCCAGGGATTGGTTTTTGGATCCTTGATCAAATATGAGTTGGCTGTAGATGTTTGGGTTGATTTTTGGTGTTTCTATTCTGTTCCATTGGTCTATCCTTCTGTTTCTGTACCAGTACCATGCTGTTTTGATAACTACTGCCCTGTGTATGTCCTGAAATCTGGTATTGTGATTCCTCTGGCTTTGTTTTTGTTGTAGAAGATTGCTTTAGCTATTCGAGGTCTCCTGTGTCTCCATATGAATTTCAGCATCATTTTTTCCAGATCTGAGAAGAATGCCTTTGGTATTTTCATTGGTATTGCATGGAATCTGTACATTGCTTTTGGGAGAATGAACATTTTGATGATATTGATTCTTCCAATCCATGAGCATGGAAGATTTCTCCATTTTTTGGTATCCTCTTCTATTTCTTTCTTTAAGGTTTTGTAGTTTTCATTGTAGAGATCTTTAACATCCTTGGTTAAGTTTATTCCAAGGTATTTGATTGTTTTTGCAGCTATTGTGAATGGAATTGAACTTAGAAGTTCTTCCTCAGCCACGGCATTGTCTGTGTATACAAAGGCTGTTGATTTTTTGCATTGATTTTATATCCTGCTACTTTGCCAAACTCTTCGATGAGTTCCAGTAGTCTCTTAGTAGAGTTCTTTGGATCCCCTAAATAAAGAATCATATCATCTGCAAAGAGGGATAGTTTGAGTTCTTCCTTCCCAATTTGTATCCCTTTAATTTCTTTTTCTTGCCTAATAGCTCTGGCTAAGACTTCCAGAACTATATTGAATAGCAGTGGTGAGAGTGGGCATCCATGTCTGGTACCAGATCTCAGCGGAAATGCTTCCAACTTTTCCCCATTCAATAGGATGTT